>NC_133151.1:10837283-10904791 GCF_048418815.1 Hemitrygon akajei | reverse complement strand
GGGAGGGGGGGCACCTGGATGACGGACTTGAGTGGAGAACCAGCACAGAGGCTGTGTACAAGGAGGGCCGGAGTCGCCTCTACTTCCTGAGGAGACTGAGGCCCTTTGGAGTGTACAGGCCTCTCCCTCACACGTTCTACCAGTCTGTTGTCACCAGTACAATCTCCTATGGGGTGGTGTGCTGGGGCAATGGCATCAACATGGGTGATGCCAACAGGCTCGATAAACTGATTGGAAAGGCCTGGTTCTATTATAGGAGTCAAACTGGACACACTGGAGGCTGTGGTAGAACAAAGGACCCGACGGAAAACCCTGGCGATTCTGGACAATGTTTCTCACCCTCTGCACGCCACCTTGGCTGAACAGAGGAGCACTTTCAGTAACAGACTGAGACAACTGCGCTGCTCCAAAGAGCGATATACGAGGTAATCCTTACCCTCGGCCATTGGGCTCGATAATGAGTCAACCTACAGCCAAGTGATGACCCCCCTCCCCCCCTCCTGTTAGACTGTCTGAGGTAACTTATTTTTTATTCTTTCTTACTTCTCTTCTAATATTTGTGTATCTGTGCACTTGTGACGCTACTGTGACTCTGTAATTTCCTTTGGCATCAATAAAGTATCTGCCTGTCTTACTCCCGTTTTGACCAACCCCATCTACTGCGACCCTACAACAGCAGCCAGTCCCCAGCCTCACACCAGGAACCCCCCATCCCTCACCCTCCACCCTCCCCGACTCTCCCGCCCCAGACGCCTCCTGCCCTCTCTGTCCCCTTGTGCCACCCTTTCGCTTGACCCTCAACCCTCACACTGTGACCACCCCCCACCCCCCCACTACATCGGCCGTATTCACCCTCAACCCTGACCCTCAGCTGTCCGGCCGGCACCGGCGCCCCGAGGAGATGCCCCTTACCGTTTTTCGTCACGTGCAGCAGGAAGAGGCCGTCCTCAGTTCCCAGAGCGATTCGTTTCTGGTCTGAGAAAGAGGGAAGACGGCCCAGGAGACCCCGAGTCAAACGGCAAGTGAATTTAATGCCAAAGTACCGTCTGCGTCACCGTCCTCCGGGCAAAATAACGAAATGCAACAGAATTTATAGAATCTATGGGGAGGACGGTGAGGCTTTGGGGAGGGGGCAGAAGAGGTTCACCAGGATGCTGCCTGGTGTGCTATCAGGAGAGGCTGGATAAACTTGGGTTGTTTTCTCCGGAGCGTCGGAGGCCGAGGAGAGATCTGATAGAGGTTTACACGGTGATGAGAGGCAGAGATACGAGTGGACAGGGAGTATCTGTTTCCCAGGGTTGAAATGTCTAAATACCAGAGGGTGTGCAATGAACGTGAGAGGGGGGATGTGAGGGGCAAGTTTTTTACTCGGAGAGTGGTGGATACCTGGAACTGAACTGCACTAAAATATGTCTTCTGTGTTTTATGTTCTGTGTTTTTGATCTTATTCTTCCGTGTGATATTTTTCTGCAAGCGTTGGGGAGCTGGGTTTTGGCGTCGGGTGTCTGTGTTTTGAACGGGTTGGTTCCTTGCTTCGCGCCTGTCTGTGGCGAAGACAAACCTCGGGGTGGTGTACTGCATAGATACTCTGATATTTTGAACTTGGAATGCGCTGCCCAGTGGCAGAGGTAGAGGCTTTTAAGAGACGTTTGGATAGGCACACGGATGTGAGGAAGATGGAGGGATGTGACATTGTGTAGTGTCAGGAACGGGGGCCTCCTTGATCCAGGATGAATTAACAGGCTCAAAGGGGCCGGGAGGGACGGCTACAAGACCCGGAGTCCGGAGTACTCGGACCGGATCACGACCCGGAACGCGGATTCCGGACCGGACCCTGACATGTAGGTAGGAGGGATTCGTTTTTAGTGTCTTTTTTTTTTAAATTTGCTTTTTGCTGGTCCAGTACAACATTGTGGGCCGAAGGGCCTGTTCCTGTTCTGAACGTTATACGTTAACAAAGACAAAGAGAAATAATAGTGAGACCGTGGGTTGTAGAGTTCTTGAAGGTGAGACCATAGGTTGTGGAATCAGTCCAGTGTTGAGGTGAGTGAAGTTTTCCACACCAGCCTCCGGGTCACCCTCAAAAGGCGATGCATCGAAAGGGGTGCCCCACCACCCAGGACACGCCCTCTTCTCATTGCTACCATCAGGGAGGAGGTACAGGAGCCTGAAGACACACACTCAGCAATTCAGGAACAGCTTCTTCCCCTCTGCCGTCCGATTTCTGAATGGACATTGAACCCATGAACACTACCCCACTACTTTATTTCTATTTTCTCACTACTTTAATTTTTTTTAAAAATATCTACCTCCTATTGTAATTTATTGCTTTTAATTACTAGGTCTCGTAATGTACCTGCTGCCACAAAACAACATATTTCAGAACATATAATTTGTTTATGTGCTGTCATATGACATCATGTGTTGTCATATGACATCATCAGTATCTGCCGTGTTGTATGACGCGGGCGATCACTGTCTCTCCGTGACCATGATTGTTCTTGGCAAATTTTTCTACAGAAATGGTTTGCCATTGACTACTTCTGGGCAGTGTCTTTACAAGACATGTGACCCGGCCTTTATCAATACTCTTCAGAGATTGTCTGCCTGGCGTCAGTGGTCACAAAACCAGGGCTTGTGATCTGCACCGGCTGCTCGTACACCTGTCCACCACCCGATCCCAGGGCTTCACGAGACCCTGATCGGGGGGCTAAGCAGGTGCTACACCTTGCCCAAGGGTGACCTGCAGACTAGCACCTTCTTGGGTAGAAACGTTATCAGCAACCTGCTACGACATATACTGGTGATGTTAAACCCAGTTCTGATTCTGATGGTTGAGGGGTGATAACTGTCCCTGAACCTGGTGGTGGGGGACCTGATGGTTGAGGGGTGATAACTGTCCCTGAACCTGGTGGTGTGGGACCTGATGGTTGAGGGGTGATAACTGTCCCTGAACCTGGTGGTGGGGGACCTGATGGTTGAGGGGTGATAACTGTCCCTGAACCTGGTGGTGTGGGACCTGATGGTCGAGGGGTGATAACGGTCCCTGAACCTGGTGGTGTGGGACCTGACGGTTGAGGTGATAACTGTCCCTGAACCTGGTGGTGTGGGACCTGACGGTCGAGGGGTGATAACTGTCCCTGAACCTGGTGGTGTGGGACCTGATGGTCGAGGGGTGATAACTATCCCTGAACCTGGTGGTGTGGGACCTGACGGTTGAGGGGTGATAACTGTCCCTGAACCTGGTGATGTGGGACCTGACGGTTGAGGGGTGATAACTGTCCCTGAACCTGGTGGTGTGGGACCTGACGGTTGAGGTGATAACTGTCCCTGAACCTGGTGGTGTGGGACCTGACGGTTGAGGTGATAACTGTCCCTGAACCTGATGGTGTGGGACCTGATGGTTGAGGGGTGATAACTGTCCCTGAACCTGGTGGTGTGGGACCTGATGGTTGAGGGGTGATAACTGTCCCTGAACCTGGTGGTGTGGGACCTGACGGTTGAGGTGATAACTGTCCCTGAACCTGATGGTGTGGGACCTGATGGTTGAGGGGTGATAACTGTCCCTGAACCTGGTGGTGTGGGACCTGATGGTTGAGGGGTGATAACTGTCCCTGAACCTGGTGGTGTGGGACCTGACGGTTGAGGTGATAACTGTCCCTGAACCTGATGGTGTGGGACCTGATGGTTCAGGGGTGATAACTGTCCCTGAACCTGGTGGTGTGGGACCTGATGGCCGAGGGGTGATAACTGTCCCTGAACCTGGTGGTTTGGGACCTGATGGTTGAGGGGTGATAACTGTCCCTGAACCTGGTGGTGTGGGACCTGATGGTTGAGGGGTGATAACTGTCCCTGAACCTGGTGGTGTGGGACCTGATGGTTGAGGGGTGATAACAGTCCCTGAAACTGCTGGTTTGGGACCTGATGGTTGAGGGGTGATAACTGTCCCTGAAACTGCTGGTTTGGGACCTGATGGTTGAGGGGAGATAACGGTCCCTGAACCTGGTGGTGTGGGACCTGAGGCTCCTGTACCACCTGCATAAAGACAGCTGCATCGTCTGGGTGATGGGGGTCCTTGAGGATGGATGCTGGTCAGTGGTGGGAGGATATTTCCTGTGAAGGACTGGGCTGTATCAATGAATTTTGTAGAGTTCTCTGTTCCTGTGTAAAAACAGGATGATGAGGGAGCTTCACTCTGTGTCTGACCCCGGGAGTGTGTGATGGGACGGTGTGGAGGGAGCTTCACTCTGTGTCTGACCCCGGGAGTGTCCGATGGGACGGTGTGGAGGGAGCTTCACTCTGTGTCTGACCCCGGGAGTGTCCGATGGGACGGTGTGGAGGGAGCTTCACTCTGTGTCTGACCCCGGGAGTGTGTGATGGGACGGTGTGGAGGGTGTCTGACCCCGGGAGTGTGTGATGGGACGGTGTGGAGGGAGATTCACTCTGTGTCTGACCCCGGGAGTGTGCGATGGGACGGTGTGGAGGGAGATTCACTCTGTGTCTGACCCCGGGAGTGTGTGATGGGACGGTGCGGAGGGAGATTCACTCTGTGTCTGACCCCGGGAGTGTGTGATGGGACGGTGTGGAGGGTGTCTGACCCCGGGAGTGTGTGATGGGACGGTGTGGAGGGTGTCTGACCCCGGGAGTGTGTGATGGGACGGTGTGGAGGGTGTCTGACCCCGGGAGTGTGTGATGGGACGGTGTGGAGGTTTCAGTCTCATTACCCAGAATGGCTCCAGACTGCACGCTCTGGATCAGGGGCAGGGTACTGTCAAACGCCTCCGTGGCCTCCAACGCCAGGCTCTCCCGGAGTCCGTTCTGCTTACAGATGGAGACCAACTCGTTGATCACCGTCACCCACTTCCGCCTCTCGCTCTCGCTGTCCGCCAGCACCAGCAGCGAGGTCTTGGTGCTCGGTAACCTCAGCTGCGAGGCCGTGACCTGCGGGGAGAGGGGCAAGTCGGTCACCCTGGTCCGGGGCTCGTCCTCACCCGGTGCTCAGTACAGACCAAAGGGTCCTGAGGTGCTCGAGTGCATAGCCGGAGGAAATCCAACCCCGGGGATTCGGCCTGAGTGGCTGCGTCGCCCTCGCACCACCGAGTGACAGAGATGGAAGGGGGGGTGGGGGCTTTCCGGCCAAAAATCAAGGGGGTGAATGGATTTGACGGTGTTCCCTGAAGCCACGGTGCGCCTGAGAGGAGAAATTAGCAGCAGAGGGGTTGGGGAGGTGGGCGGCGAGTCACTCGGTGGGCTGGGGTTACCGGCTTTCACTCCGCGCAGAGGGGAGGCGGGAGGGTCCCTCTCACTCACCCGGAAGATGCAAGGGACGTCCTTCTTGTTGGCGTGGATGACATCGGAGGATAAGACAGAGGCGACGGAGAAACCCTCGTCCCTGCAACACGATCAAACTCTCCGTCACCGGGACGGCCCCGACCGCTCTCCCGCCGTATCGGACCTCCCCGATCCCCAACCCACCTCCCCGGCAAGGGAAAGGATCCCGGGGAGCAGAGTAATGGAGGGGTCGGGGTTCGCTTCCCGGAGGGATGAAGGGACCCGGGATCAGCTACCGGGAGAGTGACGGGGCTCCGGTTTCAGGTTCGGCTCCCGGGAGAGAGACGGGGCTCCGGGTTCGGCTCCCGGGAGAGTGACGGGGCTCCGGGTTCGGCTCCCGGGAGAGTGACGGGGCTGCGGGTTCGGCTCCCGGGACAGTGACGGGGCTCCGGGTTCGGCTCCCGGGAGATTGACGGGGCTCCGGGTTCGGCTCCCGTGAGAGTGACGGGGCTCCGGGTTCGGCTCCCGGGAGAGTGACGGGGCTCCGGGTTCGGCTCCCGGGAGAGTGACGGGGCTCCGGGTTCGGCTCCCGGGAGAGTGACGGGGCTCCGGGTTCGGCTCCCGGGAGAGTGACGGGGCTCCGGGTTCGGCTCCCGGGAGAGTGACGGGGCTCCGGGTTCGGCTCCCGGGAGAGTGACGGGGCTCCGGGTTCGGCTCCCGGGAGAGTGACGGGGCTCCGGGTTCGGCTCCCGGGAGAGTGACGGGGCTCCGGGTTCGGCTCCCGTGAGAGTGACGGGGCTCCGGGTTCGGCTCCCGGGAGAGAGACGGGGCTCCGGGTTCGGCTCCCGGGAGAGTGACGGGGCTCCGGTTCGGCTCCCGGGAGAGTGACGGGGCTCCGGGTTCGGCTCCCGGGAGAGTGACGGGGGCTCCGGGTTCGGCTCCCGGGAGAGTGACGGGGGGCTCCGGGTTCGGCTCCCGGGAGAGTGACGGGGCTCCGGGTTCGGCTCCCGGGAGAGTGACGGGGCTCCGGGTTCGGCTCCCGTGAGAGTGACGGGGTTCCGGGTTCGGCTCCCGGGGAGAGAGACGGGGCTCCGGGTTCGGCTCCGGGAGAGAGACGGGGCTCCGGGTTCGGCTCCCGGGAGAGTGACGGGGCTCCGGGTTCGGCTCCCGGGAGAGAGACGGGGCTCCGGGTTCGGCTCCCGGGAGAGTGACGGGGCTCCGGGTTCGGCTCCCGGGAGAGTGACGGGGCTCCGAGTTCGGCTCCCGGGAGAGTGACGGGGCTCCGAGTTCGGCTCCCGGGAGAGTGACGGGGCTCCGGGTTCGGCTCCCGGGAGAGTGACGGGGCTCCGGTTTCGGGTTCGGCTCCCGGGAGAGTGACGGGGCTCCGGTTTCGGGTTCGGCTCCCGGGAGAGAGACGGGGCTCCGGGTTCGGCTCCCGGGAGAGTGACGGGGCTCCGGGTTCGGCTCCCGGGAGAGTGACGGGGCTCCTGGTTTGGCTCCCGGGAGAGTGACGGGGCTGCGGGTTCGGCTCCCGGGGGAGTGACGGGGCTGCGGGTTCGGCTCCCGGGGGAGTGACGGGGCTGCGGGTTCGGCTCCCGGGAGAGTGACGGGGCTGCGGGTTCGGCTCCCGGGAGAGTGACGGGGCTCCGGGTTCGGCTCCCGGGAGAGTGACGGGGCTCCGGGTTCGGCTCCCGGGAGAGTGACGGGGCTGCGGGTTCGGCTCCCGGGAGAGTGACGGGGCTGCGGGTTCGGCTCCCGGGGGAGTGACGGGGCTGCGGGTTCGGCTCCCGGGAGAGTGACGGGGCTGCGGGTTCGGCTCCCGGGAGAGTGACGGGGCTGCGGGTTCGGCTCCCGGGGGAGTGACGGGGCTGCGGGTTCGGCTCCCGGGGGAGTGACGGGGCTGCGGGTTCGGCTCCCGGGAGAGTGACGGGGCTGCGGGTTCGGCTCCCGGGAGAGTGACGGGGCTGCGGGTTCGGCTCCCGGGAGAGTGACGGGGCTCCGGGTTCGGCTCCCGGGAGAGTGACGGGGCTGCGGGTTCGGCTCCCGGGAGAGTGACGGGGCTCCGGGTTCGGCTCCCGGGAGAGTGACGGGGCTGTGGGTTCGGCTCCCGGGAGAGTGACGGGGCTCCGGGTTCGGCTCCCGGGAGAGTGACGGGGCTCCGGTTTCGGGTTCGGCTCCCGGGAGAGTGACGGGGCTCCGGGTTCGGCTCCCGGGAGAGTGACGGGGCTCCGGTTTCGGGTTCGGCTCCCGGGAGAGTGACGGGGGCTCCGGTTTCGGGTTCGGCTCCCGGGAGAGTGACGGGGCTCCGGTTTCGGGTTCGGCTCCCGGGAGAGTGACGGGGCTCCGGTTTCGGGTTCGGCTCCCGGGAGAGTGACGGGGGCTCCGGTTTCGGGTTCGGCTCCCGGGAGAGTGACGGGGCTCCGGTTTCGGGTTCGGCTCCCGGGAGAGTGACGGGGCTGCGGGTTCGTCTCCCGGGAGAGTGACGGGGCTGCGGGTTTGGCTCCCGGGAGAGTGACGGGGCTCCGGGTTCGGCTACCGGGAGAGTGACGGGGCTCCGGTTTCGGGTTCGGCTCCCGGGAGAGTGACGGGGCTCCGGTTTCGGGTTCGGCTCCCGGGAGAGAGACGGGGCTCCGGGTTCGGCTCCCGGGAGAGTGACGGGGCTCCGGGTTCGGCTCCCGGGAGAGTGACGGGGCTCCGGGTTCGGCTCCCGGGAGAGTGACGGGGCTCCGAGTTCGGCTCCCGGGAGAGTGACGGGGCTCCGGGTTCGGCTCCCGGGAGAGTGACGGGGCTCCGGGTTCGGCTACCGGGAGAGTGACGGGGCTCCGGTTTCGGGTTCGGCTCCCGGGAGAGTGACGGGGCTCCGGTTTCGGCTCCCGGGGGGAGTGACGGGGCTGCGGGTTCGGCTCCCGGGAGAGTGACGGGGCTCCGGGTTCGGCTCCCGGGAGAGTGACGGGGCTGCGGGTTCGGCTCCCGGGAGAGAGACGGGGCTCCGGGTTCGGCTCCCGGGAGAGTGACGGGGCTCCGGGTTCGGCTCCCGGGGGAGTGACGGGGCTGCGGGTTCGGCTCCCGGGAGAGTGACGGGGCTGCGGGTTCGGCTCCCGGGAGAGTGACGGGGGCTCCGAGTTCGGCTCCCGGGAGAGTGACGGGGCTCCGGGTTCGGCTCCCGGGAGAGTGACGGGGCTGCGGGTTCGGCTCCCGGGAGAGTGACGGGGCTCCGGGTTCGGCTCCCGGGAGAGTGACGGGGCTGTGGGTTCGGCTCCCGGGAGAGTGACGGGGCTCCGGGTTCGGCTCCCGGGAGAGTGACGGGGCTCCGGTTTCGGGTTCGGCTCCCGGGAGAGTGACGGGGCTCCGGGTTCGGCTCCCGGGAGAGTGACGGGGCTCCGGTTTCGGGTTCGGCTCCCGGGAGAGTGACGGGGCTCCGGTTTCGGGTTCGGCTCCCGGGAGAGTGACGGGGCTCCGGTTTCGGGTTCGGCTCCCGGGAGAGTGACGGGGCTCCGGTTTCGGGTTCGGCTCCCGGGAGAGTGACGGGGCTCCGGTTTCGGGTTCGGCTCCCGGGAGAGTGACGGGGCTCCGGTTTCGGGTTCGGCTCCCGGGAGAGTGACGGGGCTGCGGGTTCGTCTCCCGGGGGAGTGACGGGGCTGCGGGTTCGGCTCCCGGGAGAGTGACGGGGCTCCGGGTTCGGCTCCCGGGAGAGTGACGGGGCTCCGGGTTCGGCTCCCGGGGGAGTGACGGGGCTGCGGGTTCGGCTCCCGGGAGAGTGACGGGGCTGCGGGTTCGGCTCCCGGGAGAGTGACGGGGCTCCGAGTTCGGCTCCCGGGAGAGTGACGGGGCTCCGGGTTCGGCTCCCGGGAGAGTGACGGGGCTCCGGGTTCGGCTACCGGGAGAGTGACGGGGCTCCGGTTTCGGGTTCGGCTCCCGGGAGATTGACGGGGCTCCGGGTTCGGCTCCCGGGAGAGTGACGGGGCTCCGGGTTCGGCTCCCGGGAGAGTGACGGGGCTCCGGGTTCGGCTCCCGGGAGAGTGACGGGGCTCCGGGTTCGGCTCCCGGGAGAGTGACGGGGCTCCGGGTTCGGCTACCGGGAGAGTGACGGGGCTCCGGTTTCGGGTTCGGCTCCCGGGAGAGTGACGGGGCTCCGGTTTTCGGCTCCCGGGGGAGTGACGGGGCTGCGGGTTCGGCTCCCGGGAGAGTGACGGGGCTGCGGGTTCGGCTCCCGGGAGAGAGACGGGGCTCCGGGTTCGGCTCCCGGGAGAGTGACGGGGCTCCGGGTTCGGCTCCCGGGGGAGTGACGGGGCTGCGGGTTCGGCTCCCGGGAGAGTGACGGGGCTGCGGGTTCGGCTCCCGGGAGAGTGACGGGGCTCCGAGTTCGGCTCCCGGGAGAGTGACGGGGCTCCGGGTTCGGCTCCCGGGAGAGTGACTGGGCTCCGGGTTCGGCTACCGGGAGAGTGACGGGGCTCCGGTTTCGGGTTCGGCTCCCGGGAGAGTGACGGGGCTCCGGGTTCGGCTCCCGGGAGAGTGACGGGGCTCCGGGTTCGGCTCCCGGGAGAGTGACGGGGCTCCGAGTTCGGCTCCCGGGAGAGTGACGGGGCTCCGGGTTCGGCTCCCGGGAGAGTGACGGGGCTCCGGGTTCGGCTACCGGGAGAGTGACGGGGCTCCGGTTTCGGGTTCGGCTCCCGGGAGAGTGACGGGGCTCCGGTTTCGGCTCCCGGGGGAGTGACGGGGCTGCGGGTTCGGCTCCCGGGAGAGTGACGGGGCTCCGGGTTCGGCTCCCGGGAGAGTGACGGGGCTGCGGGTTCGGCTCCCGGGAGAGAGACGGGGCTCCGGGTTCGGCTCCCGGGAGAGTGACGGGGCTCCGGGTTCGGCTCCCGGGGGAGTGACGGGGCTGCGGGTTCGGCTCCCGGGAGAGTGACGGGGCTGCGGGTTCGGCTCCCGGGAGAGTGACGGGGGCTCCGAGTTCGGCTCCCGGGAGAGTGACGGGGCTCCGGGTTCGGCTCCCGGGAGAGTGACGGGGCTCCGGGTTCGGCTCCCGGGAGAGTGACGGGGCTCCGAGTTCGGCTCCCGGGAGAGTGACGGGGCTCCGAGTTCGGCTCCCGGGAGAGTGACGGGGCTCCGGGTTCGGCTCCCGGGAGAGTGACGGGGCTCCGGGTTCGGCTCCCGTGAGAGTGACGGGGTTCCGGGTTCGGCTCCCGGGAGAGAGACGGGGCTCCGGGTTCGGCTCCCGGGAGAGTGACGGGGCTCCGGGTTCGGCTCCCGGGAGAGAGACGGGGCTCCGGGTTCGGCTCCCGGGAGAGTGACGGGGCTCCGGGTTCGGCTCCCGGGGAGAGTGACGGGGCTCCGAGTTCGGCTCCCGGGAGAGTGACGGGGCTCCGAGTTCGGCTCCCGGGAGAGTGACGGGGCTCCGGGTTCGGCTCCCGGGAGAGTGACGGGGCTCCGGTTTCGGGTTCGGCTCCCGGGAGAGTGACGGGGCTCCGGTTTCGGGTTCGGCTCCCGGGAGAGAGACGGGGCTCCGGGTTCGGCTCCCGGGAGAGTGACGGGGCTCCGGGTTCGGCTCCCGGGAGAGTGACGGGGCTCCTGGTTTGGCTCCCGGGAGAGTGACGGGGCTGCGGGTTCGGCTCCCGGGGGAGTGACGGGGCTGCGGGTTCGGCTCCCGGGGGAGTGACGGGGCTGCGGGTTCGGCTCCCGGGAGAGTGACGGGGCTGCGGGTTCGGCTCCCGGGAGAGTGACGGGGCTCCGGGTTCGGCTCCCGGGAGAGTGACGGGGCTCCGGGTTCGGCTCCCGGGAGAGTGACGGGGCTGCGGGTTCGGCTCCCGGGAGAGTGACGGGGCTGCGGGTTCGGCTCCCGGGGGAGTGACCGGGCTGCGGGTTCGGCTCCCGGGAGAGTGACGGGGCTGCGGGTTCGGCTCCCGGGAGAGTGACGGGGCTGCGGGTTCGGCTCCCGGGAGAGTGACGGGGCTGCGGGTTCGGCTCCCGGGGGAGTGACGGGCTGCGGGTTCGGCTCCCGGGAGAGTGACGGGGCTGCGGGTTCGGCTCCCGGGAGAGTGACGGGGCTCCGGGTTCGGCTCCCGGGAGAGTGACGGGCTCCGGGTTCGGCTCCCGGGAGAGTGACGGGGCTGCGGGTTCGGCTCCCGGAGAGTGACGGGGCTCCGGGTTCGGCTCCCGGGAGAGTGACGGGGCTGTGGGTTCGGCTCCCGGGAGAGTGACGGGGCTCCGGGTTCGGCTCCCGGGAGAGTGACGGGGCTCCGGTTTCGGGTTCGGCTCCCGGAGAGTGACGGGGCTCCGGGTTCGGCTCCCGGGAGAGTGACGGGGCTCCGGTTTCGGGTTCGGCTCCCGGGAGAGTGACGGGGCTCCGGTTTCGGGTTCGGCTCCCGGGAGAGTGACGGGGCTCCGGTTTCGGGTTCGGCTCCCGGGAGAGTGACGGGGCTCCGGTTTCGGGTTCGGCTCCCGGGAGAGTGACGGGGCTCCGGTTTCGGGTTCGGCTCCCGGGAGAGTGACGGGGCTCCGGTTTCGGGTTCGCTCCCGGGAGAGTGACGGGGCTGCGGGTTCGTCTCCCGGGAGAGTGACGGGGCTGCGGGTTTGGCTCCCGGGAGAGTGACGGGGCTCCGGGTTCGGCTACCGGGAGAGTGACGGGGCTCCGGTTCGGGTTCGGCTCCCGGGAGAGTGACGGGGCTCCGGTTTCGGGTTCGGCTCCCGGGAGAGAGACGGGGCTCCGGGTTCGGTGGTGGGTCGGGTTCGGCTCCCGGGAGAGTGACGGGGCTCCGGGTTCGGCTCCGGGAGAGTGACGGGGCTCCGGGTTCGGCTCCCGGGAGAGTGACGGGGCTCCGAGTTCGGCTCCCGGGAGAGTGACGGGGCTCCGGGTTCGGCTCCCGGGAGAGTGACGGGGCTCGGGTTCGGCTACCGGGAGAGTGACGGGGCTCCGGTTTCGGGTTCGGCTCCCGGGAGAGTGACGGGGCTCCGGTTTCGGCTCCCGGGGGAGTGACGGGGCTCCGGGTTCGGCTCCCGGGAGAGTGACGGGGCTCCGGGTTCGGCTCCGGGAGAGTGACGGGGCTGCGGGTTCGGCTCCCGGGAGAGTGACGGGGCTCCGGAGTTCGGCTCCCGGGAGAGTGACGGGGCTCCGGGTTCGGCTCCCGGGAGAGTGACGGGGCTCCGGGGGTTCGGCTCCCGGGAGAGTGACGGGGCTGCGGTTCGGCTCCCGGGAGAGTGACGGGGCTCCGAGTTCGGCTCCCGGGAGAGTGACGGGGCTCCGGGTTCGGCTCCCGGGAGAGTGACGGGGGCTCCGGGTTCGGCTCCCGGGAGAGTGACGGGGCTCCGGGTTCGGCTCCCGGGAGGAGTGACGGGGCTCCGAGTTCGGCTCCCGGGAGAGTGACGGGGCTCCGGGTTCGGCTCCCGGAGAGTGACGGGGCTCCGGTTCGGCTCCCGGGAGAGTGACGGGGCTCCGGTTTGGGTTCGGCTCCGGAGAGTGACGGGGCTCCGGTTTCGGGCTCCCGGGGGAGTGACGGGGCTGCGGGTTCGGCTCCCGGGAGAGTGACGGGGCTCCGGGTTCGGCTCCCGGGAGAGTGACGGGGCTCGGCTCCCGGGAGAGAGACGGGGCTCCGGGTTCGGCTCCCGGGAGAGTGACGGGGCTCCGGGTTCGGCTCCCGGGGGAGTGACGGGGCTCCGGGTTCGGCTCCCGGGGGAGTGACGGGGCTGCGGGTTCGGCTCCCGGGAGAGTGACGGGGGCTGCGGGTTCGGCTCCCGGGAGAGTGACGGGGCTCCGAGTTCGGCTCCCGGGAGAGTGACGGGGCTCCGGGTTCGGCTCCCGGGAGAGTGACGGGGCTCCGGGTTCGGCTCCCGGGAGAGTGACGGGGCTCCGAGTTCGGCTCCCGGGAGAGTGACGGGGCTCCGAGTTCGGCTCCCGGGAGAGTGACGGGGCTCCGGGTTCGGCTCCCGGGAGAGTGACGGGGCTCCGGGTTCGGCTCCCGTGAGAGTGACGGGGGTTCCGGGTTCGGCTCCCGGGAGAGAGACGGGGCTCCGGGTTCGGCTCCGGGAGAGTGACGGGGCTCCGGGTTCGGCTCCCGGGAGAGAGACGGGGCTCCGGGTTCGGCTCCCGGGAGAGTGACGGGGCTCCGGGTTCGGCTCCCGGGAGAGTGACGGGGCTCCGAGTTCGGCTCCCGGGAGAGTGACGGGGCTCCGAGTTCGGCTCCCGGGAGAGTGACGGGGCTCCGGGTTCGGCTCCCGGGAGAGTGACGGGGCTCCGGTTTCGGGTTCGGCTCCCGGGAGAGTGACGGGGCTCCGGTTTCGGGTTCGGCTCCCGGGAGAGAGACGGGGCTCCGGGTTCGGCTCCCGGGAGAGTGACGGGGCTCCGGGTTCGGCTCCCGGGAGAGTGACGGGGCTCCTGGTTTGGCTCCCGGGAGAGTGACGGGGGCTGCGGGTTCGGCTCCCGGGGGAGTGACGGGGCTGCGGGTTCGGCTCCCGGGGGAGTGACGGGGCTGCGGGTTCGGCTCCCGGGAGAGTGACGGGGCTGCGGGTTCGGCTCCCGGGAGAGTGACGGGGCTCCGGGTTCGGCTCCCGGGAGAGTGACGGGGCTCCGGGTTCGGCTCCCGGGAGAGTGACGGGGCTGCGGGTTCGGCTCCCGGGAGAGTGACGGGGCTGCGGGTTCGGCTCCCGGGGGGAGTGACGGGGCTGCGGGTTCGGCTCCCGGGAGAGTGACGGGGCTGCGGGTTCGGCTCCCGGGAGAGTGACGGGGCTGCCGGGTTCGGCTCCCGGGAGAGTGACGGGGCTGCGGGTTCGGCTCCCGGGGGAGTGACGGGGCTGCGGGTTCGGCTCCCGGGAGAGTGACGGGGCTGCGGGTTCGGCTCCCGGGAGAGTGACGGGGCTCCGGGTTCGGCTCCCGGGAGAGTGACGGGGCTCCGGGTTCGGCTCCCGGGAGAGTGACGGGGCTGCGGGTTCGGCTCCCGGGAGAGTGACGGGGCTCCGGGTTCGGCTCCCGGGAGAGTGACGGGGCTGTGGGTTCGGCTCCCGGGAGAGTGACGGGGCTCCGGGTTCGGCTCCCGGGAGAGTGACGGGGCTCCGGTTTCGGGTTCGGCTCCCGGAGAGTGACGGGGCTCCGGGTTCGGCTCCCGGGAGAGTGACGGGGCTCCGGTTTCGGGTTCGGCTCCCGGGAGAGTGACGGGGCTCCGGTTTCGGGTTCGGCTCCCGGGAGAGTGACGGGGCTCCGGTTTCGGGTTCGGCTCCCGGGAGAGTGACGGGGCTCGGTTCGGGTTCGGCTCCCGGGAGAGTGACGGGGCTCCGGTTTCGGGTTCGGCTCCCGGGAGAGTGACGGGGCTCCGGTTTCGGGTTCGGCTCCCGGGAGAGTGACGGGGCTGCGGGTTCGTCTCCCGGGAGAGTGACGGGGCTGCGGGTTTGGCTCCCGGGAGAGTGACGGGGCTCCGGGTTCGGCTACCGGGAGAGTGACGGGGCTCCGGTTTCGGGTTCGGCTCCCGGGAGAGTGACGGGGCTCCGGTTCGGGTTCGGCTCCCGGGAGAGAGACGGGGCTCCGGGTTCGGCTCCCGGGGAGAGTGACGGGGCTCCGGGTTCGGCTCCCCGGGAGAGTGACGGGGCTCGGGTTCGGCTCCCGGGAGAGTGACGGGGCTCCGAGTTCGGCTCCCGGGAGAGTGACGGGGCTCCGGGTTCGGCTCCCGGGAGAGTGACGGGGCTCCGGGTTCGGCTACCGGGAGAGTGACGGGGCTCCGGTTTCGGGTTCGGCTCCCGGGAGAGTGACGGGGGCTCCGGTTTCGGCTCCCGGGGGAGTGACGGGGCTGCGGGTTCGGCTCCCGGGAGAGTGACGGGGCTCCGGGTTCGGCTCCCGGGAGAGTGACGGGGCTGCGGGTTCGGCTCCCGGGAGAGAGACGGGGCTCCGGGTTCGGCTCCCGGGAGAGTGACGGGGCTCCGGGTTCGGCTCCCGGGGGAGTGACGGGGCTGCGGGTTCGGCTCCCGGGAGAGTGACGGGGCTGCGGGTTCGGCTCCCGGGAGAGTGACGGGGCTCCGAGTTCGGCTCCCGGGAGAGTGACGGGGCTCCGGGTTCGGCTCCCGGGAGAGTGACGGGGCTCCGGGTTCGGCTACCGGGAGAGTGACGGGGCTCCGGTTTCGGGTTCGGCTCCCGGGAGATTGACGGGGCTCCGGGTTCGGCTCCCGGGAGAGTGACGGGGCTCCGGGTTCGGCTCCCGGGAGAGTGACGGGGCTCCGAGTTCGGCTCCCGGGAGAGTGACGGGGCTCCGGGTTCGGCTCCCGGGAGAGTGACGGGGCTCCGGGTTCGGCTACCGGGAGAGTGACGGGGCTCCGGTTTCGGGTTCGGCTCCCGGGAGAGTGACGGGGCTCCGGTTTCGGCTCCCGGGGGAGTGACGGGGCTGCGGGTTCGGCTCCCGGGAGAGTGACGGGGCTGCGGGTTCGGCTCCCGGGAGAGAGACGGGGCTCCGGGTTCGGCTCCCGGGAGAGTGACGGGGCTCCGGGTTCGGCTCCCGGGGGAGTGACGGGGCTGCGGGTTCGGCTCCCGGGAGAGTGACGGGGCTGCGGGTTCGGCTCCCGGGAGAGTGACGGGGCTCCGAGTTCGGCTCCCGGGAGAGTGACGGGGCTCCGGGTTCGGCTCCCGGGAGAGTGACTGGGCTCCGGGTTCGGCTACCGGGAGAGTGACGGGGCTCCGGTTTCGGGTTCGGCTCCCGGGAGAGTGACGGGGCTCCGGGTTCGGCTCCCGGGAGAGTGACGGGGCTCCGGGTTCGGCTCCCGGGAGAGTGACGGGGCTCCGAGTTCGGCTCCCGGGAGAGTGACGGGGCTCCGGGTTCGGCTCCCGGGAGAGTGACGGGGCTCCGGGTTCGGCTACCGGGAGAGTGACGGGGCTCCGGTTTCGGGTTCGGCTCCCGGGAGAGTGACGGGGCTCCGGTTTCGGCTCCCGGGGGAGTGACGGGGCTGCGGGTTCGGCTCCCGGGAGAGTGACGGGGCTCCGGGTTCGGCTCCCGGGAGAGTGACGGGGCTGCGGGTTCGGCTCCCGGGAGAGAGACGGGGCTCCGGGTTCGGCTCCCGGGAGAGTGACGGGGCTCCGGGTTCGGCTCCCGGGGGAGTGACGGGGGCTGCGGGGTTCGGCTCCCGGGAGAGTGACGGGGCTGCGGGTTCGGCTCCCGGGAGAGTGACGGGGCTCCGAGTTCGGCTCCCGGGAGAGTGACGGGGCTCCGGGTTCGGCTCCCGGGAGAGTGACGGGGCTCCGGGTTCGGCTACCGGGAGAGTGACGGGGCTCCGGTTTCGGGTTCGGCTACCGGGAGAGTGACGGGGCTCCGGTTTCGGGTTCGGCTCCCGGGAGAGTGACGGGGCTCCGGTTTCGGCTCCCGGGGGAGTGACGGGGCTGCGGGTTCGGCTCCCGGGAGAGTGACGGGGCTCCGGGTTCGGCTCCCGGGAGAGTGACGGGGCTGCGGGTTCGGCTCCCGGGAGAGAGACGGGGCTCCGGGTTCGGCTCCCGGGAGAGTGACGGGGCTCCGGGTTCGGCTCCCGGGGGAGTGACGGGGCTGCGGGTTCGGCTCCCGGGAGAGTGACGGGGCTCGCGGGTTCGGCTCCCGGGAGAGTGACGGGGCTCCGGGTTCGGCTCCCGGGAGAGTGACGGGGGCTCCGGGTTCGGCTCCCGGGAGAGTGACGGGGCTCCGGGTTCGGCTACCGGGAGAGTGACGGGGCTCCGGTTTCGGGTTCGGCTCCCGGGAGAGTGACGGGGCTCCGGGTTCGGCTCCCGGGGGAGTGACGGGGCTCCGGGTTCGGCTCCCGGGAGAGTGACGGGGCTCCGGGTTCGGCTCCCGGGAGAGTGACGGGGCTCCGGGTTCGGCTCCCGGGGGAGTGACGGGGCTCCGGGTTCGGCTCCCGGGAGAGTGACGGGGCTCCGGGTTCGGCTCCCGGGAGAGTGACGGGGCTCCGGGTTCGGCTCCCGGGGGAGTGACGGGGCTGCGGGTTCGGCTCCCGGGAGAGTGACGGGGCTGCGGGTTCGGCTCCCGGGAGAGTGACGGGGCTCCGAGTTCGGCTCCCGGGAGAGTGACGGGGCTCCGGGTTCGGCTCCCGGGAGAGTGACGGGGCTCCGGGTTCGGCTACCGGGAGAGTGACGGGGCTCCGGTTTCGGGTTCGGCTACCGGGAGAGTGACGGGGCTCCGGTTTCGGGTTCGGCTCCCGGGAGAGTGACGGGGCTCCGGTTTCGGCTCCCGGGGGAGTGACGGGGGCTGCGGGTTCGGCTCCCGGGAGAGTGACGGGGCTCCGGGTTCGGCTCCCGGTGAGAGTGACGGGGCTGCGGGTTCGGCTCCCGGGAGAGAGACGGGGCTCCGGGTTCGGCTCCCGGGAGAGTGACGGGGCTCCGGGTTCGGCTCCCGGGGAGTGACGGGGCTGCGGGTTCGGCTCCCGGGAGAGTGACGGGGCTGCGGGTTCGGCTCCCGGGAGAGTGACGGGGCTGCGGGTTCGGCTCCCGGGAGAGTTGACGGGGCTCCGGGTTCGGCTCCCGGGAGAGTGACGGGGCTCCGGGTTCGGCTACCGGGAGAGTGACGGGGCTCCGGTTTCGGGTTCGGCTCCCGGGAGAGTGACGGGGCTCCGGTTTCGGCTCCCGGGGGAGTGACGGGGCTGCGGGTTCGGCTCCCGGGAGAGTGACGGGGCTCCGGGTTCGGCTCCCGGGAGAGTGACGGGGCTGCGGGTTCGGCTCCCGGGAGAGAGACGGGGCTCCGGGTTCGGCTCCCGGGAGAGTGACGGGGCTCCGGGTTCGGCTCCGGGCGAGTGACGGGGCTGCGGGTTCGGCTCCCGGGAGAGTGACGGGGCTGCGGGTTCGGCTCCCGGGAGAGTGACGGGCTCCGGGTTCGGCTCCCAGGGAGAGTGACGGGGCTGCGGGTTCGGCTCCCGGGAGAGTGACGGGGCTCCGGGTTCGGCTCCCGGGAGAGTGACGGGGCTCCGGTTCGGGTTCGGCTCCCGGGAGAGTGACGGGGCTGCGGGTTCGTCTCCCGGGAGAGTGACGGGGCTGCGGGTTCGTCTCCCGGAGAGTGACGGGGCTGCGGGTTTGGCTCCCGGGAGAGTGACGGGGCTCCGGGTTCGGCTACCGGGAGAGTGACGGGGCTCCGGTTTCGGGTTCGGCTCCCGGGAGAGTGACGGGGCTCCGGTTTCGGGTTCGGCTCCCGGGAGGAGTGACGGGGCTCCGAGTTCGGCTCCCGGGAGAGTGGACGGGGCTCCGGGTTCGGCTCCCGGGAGAGTGACGGGGCTCCGGGTTCGGCTACCGGGAGAGTGACGGGGCTCCGGTTTCGGGTTCGGCTCCCGGGAGAGTGACGGGCTCCGGTTTCGGCTCCCGGGGGAGTGACGGGCTGCGGGTTCGGCTCCGGGTGAGTGACGGGGCTCCGGGTTCGGCTCCCGGGAGAGTGACGGGGCTGCGGGTTCGGCTCCCGGAGAGAGACGGGGCTCCGGGTTCGGCTCCCGGGAGAGTGACGGGGCTCCGGGTTCGGCTCCCGGGGGAGTGACGGGGCTCCGGGTTCGGCTCCCGGGAGAGTGACGGGGCTCCGGGGTTCGGCTCCCGGGAGAGTGACGGGGCTCCGGGTTCGGCTCCCGGGAGAGTGACGGGGCTCCGAGTTCGGCTCCCGGGAGAGTGACGGGGCTCCGGGTTCGGCTCCCGGGAGAGTGACGGGGCTCCGGGTTCGGCTACCGGGAACCGGGAGAGTGACGGGGCTCCGGTTTCGGGTTCGGCTCCCGGGAGAGTGACGGGGCTCCGGTTTCGGTGTTCGGCTCCCGGGAGAGAGACGGGGCTCCGGGTTCGGCCTCCCGGGAGAGTGACGGGGCTCCGGGTTCGGCTCCCGGGAGAGTGACGGGGCTCCTGGTTTGGCTCCCGGGAGAGTGACGGGGCTGCGGGTTCGGCTCCCGGGGGAGTGACGGGGCTGCGGGTTCGGCTCCCGGGAGAGTGACGGGGCTCCGGGTTCGGCTCCCGGAGAGTGACGGGGCTGCGGGTTCGGCTCCCGGGAGAGAGACGGGGCTCCGGGTTCGGCTCCCGGGAGAGTGACGGGGCTCCGGGTTCGGCTCCCGGGGAGTGACGGGGCTGGCGGGTTCGGCTCCCGGGAGAGTGACGGGGCTGCGGGTTCGGCTCCCGGGAGAGTGACGGGGCTCCGGGTTCGGCTCCCGGCAGAGTGACGGGGCTGCGGGTTCGGCTCCCGGGAGAGTGACGGGGCTCCGGGTTCGGCTCCCGGGAGAGTGACGGGGCTCCGTTTCGGGTTCGGCTCCCGGGAGAGTGACGGGGCTCCGGGTTCGGCTCCCGGGAGAGTGACGGGGCTCCGGTTTCGGGTTCGGCTCCCGGGAGAGTGACGGGGCTCCGGTTTCGGGTCGGCTCCCGGGAGAGTGACGGGGCTCCGGTTTCGGGTTCGGCTCCCGGGAGAGTGACGGGGCTCCGGTTTCGGGTTCGGCTCCCGGGAGAGTGACGGGGCTCCGGTTTCGGGTTCGGCTCCCGGGAGAGTGACGGGGCTCCGGTTTCGGGTTCGGCTCCCGGGAGAGTGACGGGGCTCCGGTTTCGGGTTCGGCTCCCGGGAGAGTGACGGGGCTCCGGTTTCGGGTTCGGCTCCCGGGAGAGTGACGGGGCTGCGGGTTCGTCTCCCGGGAGAGTGACGGGGCTGCGGGTTTGGCTCCCGGGAGAGTGACGGGCTCCAGGTTCGGCTCCCGGGAGAGGAGGTTCGCTTCCCGGAGGGACGAAGGGACCCGGGGCCAGCTCCCGGGAGAAGGAAGGGTTCCCGTTGGGATGAAGGGGTTGCCGGGTCCGGTTTCCCCGAGCCGCACGCACCGTAGGTCGAAGACGTGTGCCGCTCCGGTCCCCTTCGGCTCCGCCGCCTCGAACACCAGCAGCCGGCAGTCGGAGAGGACGGCGAGCGCCCGTTGCCATCCCCGACGCACCCCCGCCGGCTTCGGCACCTGCGGGACGGAGAACCGGTTAAGCGGGGCCCCGAGCAAAGCTGCGCGCTCCCGTCCCTCCCGAGGCGGACCGTGCACGCGCTCGCTCCCCCACCCCCGGCGCGCCAGAATCAGAATCTGGTTTATTACCACCGGCATGTGTCGTGAAATTTGTTAACTTAGCAGTTCAATGCATTAGAAAAGAAAGATTAATAAAACCGTGACGCAGCCTGTCGGAATGCCTCTCCACGGTACATCTCTGGAAGTTTTTGAGTGTTTTTGTTGACATACCAAATCTGTACAAACTCCTAATGAAGTACAATCACTGTCTTGCCTTCTTTATAACTGCATCGATATGTTGGGACCAGGTTAGATCCTCAGAGATCTTGACACCCAGGAACTTGAAACTGCTCACTCTCTCCATTTCTGATCCCTCTATGAGGATTGGTGTGTGTTCCTTCATCTTACCCTTCCTGAAGTCCACAATCAGCTCTTTGGTCTGACTGACGTTGAGTGCCAGGTTGTTGCTGTGACACCACTCCACTAGTTGGCATATCTCACTCCTGTACACCCTCTCGTCACCACCTGAGATTCTACCAACAATGGTTGTATCATCAGCAAATTTGTAGATGGTATTTGATCTATGCTTAGCCACACAGTCATGTGTATAGAGAGAGTAGAGCAGTGGGCTAAGCACACATCCCTGAGGTGCACCAGTGTCGACTGTCAGCGAGGAGGATATGTTATCACCAATCCACACAGACTGTGGTCTTCCGGTTAGGAAGCTGAGGATCCAATTGCAGAGGGAGGTACAGAGGCCCGGGTTCTGCAACTTCTCAGTCAGGGTTGTGGGAATGATGGTATTAAATGCTGAGCTATAGTCGATGAACAGCATCCTGACGTAGGTGTTTGTGTTGTCCAGGTGGTCTAAAGCCGTGTGGAGAGACATTGAGATTGCGTCTGCTGTTGACCTATTGTGACGACAGGCAAATTGCAAAGGGTCCAGGTCCTTGCTGAGGCAGGAGTTCAGTCTAGTCATGACCAACCTCTCAAATCATTTCATCACTGTCGATGTGAGTGCTACTGGGTGATAGTCATTAAGGCAGCCCACATTATTCTTCTTAGGCACTGGTATAATTATTGCTTTTTTGAAGCAAGTGGGAACTTCTGCTCGTAGCAGTGAGAGGTTGAAAACGTCCTTGAATACTCCCGTTAGTTGGTTGGCACAGGTTTTTAGAGCCTTACCAGATACTCCATCAGGACCTTCTGCTTTGCGAGGGTTCAGTCTCTTTAAAGACAGCCTAACATCGGTCTCTGAGACAGAGATCACAGGGTCATCAGGTGCAGCAGGGATCTTCACAGCTGTCGTTGTGTTCTCCCTTTCAAAGCGGGCATAGAAGGCGTTGAGTTCATCTGGTGGTGAAGCATCGCTGCCATTCATGCTGTTGGTTTTCGCTTTCTAGGAAGTAATGTCTTGCAAACCCTTTCAGAGTTGCTGTGCATCCGATGTCGCCTCCAACCTTGCTCGAAATTGTCTCTTTGCCCTTGAAACAGCCCTCCGCAAGTCATACCCGGTTTTCTGGTACAGACCTGGGTCGCCAGACGTGAATGCCACAGATCTAGCCTTCGGCAGACGATGTACCTCCTGGTTCATCCAGGGCTTTTGGTTTGGGAATGTACAGCAAGTCTTTGTAGGCACACAGTTACCCATACCCCCCGCCCCGCCCCCCCCCCCCCCCCACCGCACGACTTGCTCACCGACACGTTGCCCTCCAGCGCAGTCCCAGTGCCTCTGCTCGGCTCGATCCCCAGGGACCGGACCTGCTGGGGGGGCGCTGGGCATCCCAGTGCCCCCGCCGAGCAGCCCGAGTGGCAGCTGAAATGGCAAACTGGGGGGCAGAGAATGAGGTGAGAAATTAGGCAGGGGCCAAGGGAGCGGGGAGGGGGCAATGATGAGGGGGAAAGAGATGGGCGGGGGAAAGGGTGGAGAGGGGGAGGGAAAGGGTGGGGAGGGGAAAAGAAAAAAGGTGAGGGGTGGGGAGGAATGGAGGGAAGGGAGGTAGAGGAGGGGTGGGCGATGGAGAGGGAGAGAAAGAAACCCCAAATGAATACTAACTCCCCAAAATGCCCTCTCCTCCATTGTCACCATCCCCATGGCCCACAGAGATCCTTCAGCCCAGCAGGTCCATACTAGCCCATTCACCATTGCCCGGAATATCCCCTTCTCTTCCTACGCGTATCCCACCCTTGACACCAGCCTCCACACAACATCTGCCCCACCCCCGCTCTCCGTTCTGGAACCCACTGTTCGCGAGACTGACTAAACTCCCTCCAACCCACCCAACTCAATTCCATCACCCCCCAACTCGCACCTCCCTGCTCCCAACTTCCCATGGCCTGACCACAGGGAGCAGGAACCCCCGGCTGATTTCCCCCCTCTCTCACACCCAGCGGTGATTGGCCAGTGGCCGGTGACCTTTGACCCTACCTTCACAGTTGACCCCTTGTCGAGCCAGTCCCACCATGACCGAGGTGCACCTCATGCACTTTGTCGGGACACTGAAGGATTGTATCTTGAACTGGTGAGGCGTGGGCTGCAAGGAGTGATGCGCGGAGAAGGTTTACACACAACACCAACTGGTTAATCAGCCCCTCCACCCTTTGTCAGTGTTTTCTCGCATCGTCCCTCTGCGGTACTCGTGTGCAAGTGACTGCCCACTTATCCAAGTTCCACGTGGTGAACCCTTCCCAACAAACCTCCTGTCACAGCAATATCTCTGGGACAACACGAAATCAACACAGGAACTTCATTCTGTAACAAGGATAAGCCTCACGGGAAGTGTAGAGACAGCGCCATCTAGTGTCCGGCCCCGAGAGTGTGTGATGGGACTGTGTGGAGGGAGCTTCACTCTGTGTCTGACCCCGGGAGTGTGTGATGGGACGGTGTGGAGGGAGCTTCACCCTGTGTCTGACCCTGGGAGTGTGTGATGGGACGGTGTGGAGGGAGCTTCACTCTGTGTCTGACCCCGGGAGTGTGTGATGGGACGGTGTGGAGGGAGCTTCACTCTGTGTCCGGCCCCGAGAGTGTGTGATGGGACTGTGTGGAGGGAGCTTCACTCTGTGTCTGACCCCGGGAGTGTGTGATGGGACGGTGTAGAGGGAGCTTCACTCTGTGTCTGACCCCGGGAGTGTGTGATGGGACGGTGTGGAGGGAGCTTCACCCTGTGTCTGACCCTGGGAGTGTGTGATGGGACGGTGTGGAGGGAGCTTCACCCTGTGTCTGACCCTGGGAGTGTGTGATGGGACGGTGTGGAGGGAGCTTCACTCTGTGTCTGACCCCGGGAGTGTGTGATGGGACGGTGTGGAGGGAGCTTCACTCTGTGTCCGGCCCCGAGAGTGTGTGATGGGACTGTGTGGAGGGAGCTTCACTCTGTGTCTGACCCCGGGAGTGTGTGATGGGACGGTGTGGAGGGAGATTCACTCTGTGTCTGACCCCGGGAGTGTGTGATGGGACGGTGTGGAGAGAGCTTCACTCTGTGTCTGACCCCGGGAGTGTGTGATGGGACGGTGTGGAGGGAGCTTCACTCTGTGTCTGACCCCGGGAGTGTGTGATGGGACGGTGTGGAGGGAGCTTCACTCTGTGTCTGACCCCGGGAGTGTGTGATGGGACGGTGTGGAGGGAGCTTCACTCTGTGTCTGACCCCGGGAGTGTGTGATGGGACGGTGTGGAGGGAGCTTCACTCTGTGTCTGACCCCGGGAGTGTGTGATGGGACGGTGTGGAGGGAGCTTCACTCTGTGTCTGACCCTGGGAGTGTGTGATGGGACGGTGTGGAGAGAGCTTCACTCTGTGTCTGACCCCGGGAGTGTGTGATGGGACGGTGTGGAGGGAGCTTCACTCTGTGTCTGACCCCGGGAGTGTGTGATGGGACGGTGTGGAGGGAGCTTCACTCTGTGTCTGACCCCGGGAGTGTGTGATGGGACGGTGTGGATGGAGCTTCACTCTGTGTCTGACCCCGGGAGTGTGTGATGGGACGGTGTGGAGGGAGCTTCACTCAGTGTCTGACCCCGGGAGTGTGTGATGGGACGGTGTGGAGGGAGCTTCACTCTGTGTCTGACCCCGGGAGTGTGTGATGGGACGGTGTGGAGGGAGCTTCACTCTGTGTCTGACCCCGGGGGTGTGTGATGGGACGGTGCGGAGGGAGCTTCACTCTGTGTCTGACCCCGGGGGTGTGTGGTGGGACGGTGCGGAGGGAGCTTCACTCTGTGTCTGACCCCGGGGGTGTGTGATGGGACGGTGTGGAGGGAGCTTCACTCTGTGTCTGACCCCGGGAGTGTGTGATGGGACTGTGTGGAGGGAGCTTCAGTCAGTGTCTGACCCCGGGAGTGTGTGATGGGACGGTGTGGAGGGAGCTTCACTCTGTGTCTGACCCCGGGAGTGTGTGGTGGGAAGGTGCGAAGGGAGCTTCACTCTGTGTCTGACCCCGGGAGTGTGTGGTGGGACGGTGCGGAGGGAGCTTCACTCTGTGTCTGACCCCGGAAGTGTGTGATGGGACGGTGTGGAGGGTGTCTGACCCCGGGAGTGTGTGATGGGACGGTGTGGAGGGAGCTTCACCCTGTGTCTGACCCTGGGAGTGTGTGATGGGACGGTGTGGAGGGAGCTTCACTCTGTGTCTGACCCCGGGAGTGTGTGATGGGACGGTGTGGAGGGAGCTTCACTCTGTGTCTGACCCCGGGAGTGTGTGATGGGACTGTGTGGAGGGAGCTTCATTCTGTGTCTGACCCCGGGAGTGTGTGGTGGGACGGTGTGGAGGGAGCTTCACTCTGTGTCTGACCCCGGGAGTGTGTGATGGGACGGTGTGGAGGGAGCTTCACTCTGTGTCTGACCCCGGGAGTGTGTGATGGGACGGTGTGGAGGGAGCTTCACTCTGTGTCTGACCCCGGGAGTGTGTGATGGGACGGTGTGGAGGGAGCTTCACTCTGTGTCTGACCCCGGGAGTGTGTGATGGGACGGTGTGGATGGAGCTTCACTCTGTGTCTGACCCCGGGAGTGTGTGATGGGACGGTGTGGAGGGAGCTTCACTCAGTGTCTGACCCCGGGAGTGTGTGATGGGACGGTTGTGGAGGGAGCTTCACTCTGTGTCTGACCCCGGGGGTGTGTGATGGGACGGTGTGGAGGGAGCTTCACTCTGTGTCTGACCCCGGGGGTGTGTGATGGGACGGTGCGGAGGGAGCTTCACTCTGTGTCTGACCCCGGGGGTGTGTGGTGGGACGGTGCGGAGGGAGCTTCACTCTGTGTCTGACCCCGGGGGTGTGTGATGGGACGGTGTGGAGGGAGCTTCACTCTGTGTCTGACCCCGGGAGTGTGTGATGGGACTGTGTGGAGGGAGCTTCAGTCAGTGTCTGACCCCGGGAGTGTGTGATGGGACGGTGTGGAGGGAGCTTCACTCTGTGTCTGACCCCGGGAGTGTGTGGTGGGAAGGTGCGAAGGGAGCTTCACTCTGTGTCTGACCCCGGGAGTGTGTGGTGGGACGGTGCGGAGGGAGCTTCACTCTGTGTCTGACCCCGGAAGTGTGTGATGGGACGGTGTGGAGGGTGTCTGACCCCGGGAGTGTGTGATGGGACGGTGTGGAGGGAGCTTCACCCTGTGTCTGACCCCGGGAGTGTGTGATGGGACGGTGTGGAGGGAGCTTCACTCTGTGTCTGACCCCGGGAGTGTGTGATGGGACGGTGTGGAGGGAGCTTCACTCTGTGTCTGACCCCGGGAGTGTGTGATGGGACGGTGTGGAGGGAGCTTCACTCTGTGTCTGACCCCGGGAGTGTGTGATGGGACGGTGTGGAGGGAGCTTCACTCTGTGTCTGACCCCGGGAGTGTGTGACGGGACGGTGTAGAGGGAGCTTCACTCTGTGTCTGAACAAGGTGTACTAGCATCTTGACTTTCTAAGATAGCCACGGAGGTTCGAACTTGTGACAAACACTAACAAAATTCTGCCTGTGTACTTCTGAAAGTGACCTGACCTGTTATAACGTGGCCCCGAATGACAATGTGAAAGCTTAGGAACGTAAAAGGCACCAGGGAGTAGCGGACTTGGCCCAGTACATCACGGGCACATCCCTCCCCTTTCATAAGCGACACTACGTCAGGAAGGCAACATTCACCATCCAAGATGGCCACCATCCGGGCCGGGCCATCTTCTCCCAGCTCCTGATGGACAGGTGGTCCAGAAGGCTGAAGTCCCCCACCGCCGGGTTCAGGAGCAGCGACACTCCCCCCCCCCCCCCCCCCACCCATGGGGTTCTCGAACCAACCAGGCACAACCGTAATCACCGCCTCAGTGCGCAACACACACGCACAACGCTGGAGGAATTCGGCACGTCCCGATGAAGGGTCTCGGCCCCGAATCATTGAGTGTTTACCCTTTTCCATAGATGCTGCCTGACCTGCCGAGTTCTTCCGTGTGAGTGTGAGTGTGAATGTGAGTGTGAGTGTGAGAGTGTGAATGTGAGTGTGAGAGTGTGAGATTGTGAGTGTGAGTGTGAGATTGTGAGTGTGAGTGTGTGATTGTGAGTGTGAGTGTGTGAGATTGTGAGTGTGAGTGTGAGATTGTGAGTGTGTGAGATTGTGAGTGTGAGTGTGTGAGATTGTGAGTGTGAGTGTGTGAGATTGTGAGTGTGAGTGTGTGAGATTGTGAGTGTGTGAGTGTGTGAGATTGTGAGTGTGAGAGTTGAGTGTGAGTGTGTGAGAGAGTGAGAGTGAGAGTGTGAGTGTGAGTGTGTGAGATTGTGAGTGTGAGTGTGTGAGTGTGTGAGATTGTGAGTGTGAGAGTTGAGTGTGAGAGTGAGAGTGTGAGTGTGAGTGTGTGAGATTGTGAGTGTGAGTGTGTGAGTGTGTGAGATTGTGAGTGTGAGTGTGTGAGAGTGTGAGTGTGAGTGTGTGAGATTGTGAGTGTGAGTGTGTGAGATTGTGAGTGTGTGAGATTGTGAGTGTGAGTGTGTGAGATTGTGAGTGTGAGTGTGTGAGATTGTGAGTGTGAGTGTGTGAGATTGTGAGTGTGTGAGATTGTGAGTGTGAGTGTGTGAGATTGTGAGTGTGTGAGATTGTGAGTGTGAGTGTGTGAGATTGTGAGTGTGAGTGTGTGAGATTGTGAGTGTGAGAGTGTGAGTGTGTGTTGCTCTGGATCTCCAGCATCTGCAGATTCCCTTGTGCTCAGTATAGCAACGCCCCTGACCACGTGGCGCTAATTCTAGCTGTAGTTTCTTATTGGAATAAGTATCTGTATGATTTATTTTTAAGTTGCGTGTTTTCTCGCGACGTAAGTCTGCTTTTCACTGCGCCTGGGCGTACAGGAGATCGTAAACTCGACTTCTGACTGAGCTGTGCGGGCTCTGCCTCCCGGGGACGTGTCATGGGGCAGCGGAGGGAGCCGAACGCTTCGGTGTGCCACTCCTGTCCCTTATTTTACAAAATATCTTCATTACAAATTCAGTGCCACAATATATACAAACCAGTGACTAACACAATTACTACACTACATAGCGACAAACGACATTAAACCAAAATGTTCCCATTTCTAGCAACGATGGCATTTACACCCCGCGGAGCCCAACGGTCCCAGAGAGCCTCTAAGGTCGCCGTGGACTGCGCGTGTTCCTTTTCAATATTTACCCGGCACGAACATACCCCCTAAACATTGCCGGGCAGTCTGCCCGGGGAGATCCTCCCGCCACCCGTTTCCAAGACCTTCGGATGGCCGTTTTCACCAGCCCCAGGAGCAAGTTAACAAGGACATCTTCATCCCTCCATGCCCCCTCCTTACTGGATGACCATATATAAATAGGGTGGGGTTAAAATGCAGCCAGAAGGCGAGAAGCAGCCCACGCAAATACGCAAAAAGGGGCTGCAGCCTCGCACACTCCATGTACATGTGGTACACGGTCTCTTCCAGCCCGCAGAAGTGGCATGCGGGTGGGAGATCCATGAACAAACTAAAGAACTTATTGCAGGGCACCGCTCTATGCAGCACCCTCCAGCCGAGATCCCCCAGGTGCCTCGTAAAGGGACTTCCAGTGGGGGCCCTCCTCACCTCCGGGTGGAAAGACCGATCGCCATGGCGTGTCGGGACGGTGGACGAGGGCAAGGGAGTGGAGGGTGTGGAGCAGCAGCCCATACAGATACCTCCTACTTGAATCCCTGAATGGGACTGTGGGTATCGATGAGAGACGGCTCAAGTTGTGTGGACACGGCTCCCGGAGAAGATTGCGGGGTCTGGTCCCGACGAGCAGCTCGGCCTGAGTCGGTCCACGCACCTGAGCCGCACCGACATCCACTGAGGTAGGGCAAGGGTCGGCCAGGACCCCGCCCTCTGCCTGAGGAGGGGATTCCCGGCCTGAGGTGACCATTGTGTAATGAACCGGATTTGATAAGGGAACTCGAGGTAAAGGAGCCATTAGGAGGTAGTGACCATAATATGATAAGATTTAATCTACAATTTGAGAGGGAGAAGGGAAAATCGGAAGTGTCAGTATTACAGCTGAACAAAGGGGACTATGGAGCCATGAGGGAGAAACTAGCCAAAGTTGACTGGAAGAATACCCTAGCAGGGATGACAGAGGAACAACGATGTCAGGTATTTCTGGGAATAATACAGAAGGTGCAGGATCAGTTCATTCCAGACAGGAAGAAAGATTCTAAGGGGAGTAGGGGGTGACCGTGGCTGACAAGGGAAGTCAAGGACAGTTTAAAAATAAAAGAGAAGATGTATAACATAGCAAAGATGAGTGGGAAGCCAGAGGATTAGGAAACTTTTAAAGAGCAACAGAAGATAACTAAAAAGGCAATACATGGAGAAAAGATGAGGTACGAAGGTAAGCTAGCCAAGAATATAAAGGAGGATAGTAAAAGCTTCTTTAGGTATGTGAAGAGGAAAAAATTAGTTAAGACCAAAGTTGGGCCCTTGAAGGCAGAAACGGGTGAGAACAAGGAAATGGCGATGAGTTGAACAGGTACTTTGGATCTGTCTTCACTAGGGAAGACACAGACAATCTCGCAGATGTAACAGTGGCCGGAGGACCCAGGGTAACGGAGGAACGGATGGAAATACACATTAGGCAGAAAATGGTGTTGGGTAGACTGATGGGACTGAAGGCTGATAAATCCCCAGGACCTGATCGTCTGCATCCCAGGCTACTTAAGGAGGTGGCTCTAGAAATCGTGGACGCATTGGTAATCATTTTCCAATGTTCTATAGATTCAGGAACAGTTCCTGAGGATTGGAGGGTAGCTAATGTTATCCCACTTTCTAAGAAAGGAGGGAGAGAGAAAACAGGGAATTATAGACCAGTTAGCCTGACATCAGTGGTGGGGAAGATGCTGGAGTCAATTATAAAAGATGAAATCCACATTTGGATAGCAGTAACAGAGTCAGCATGGACTTACGAAGGGGAAATCATGCTTGACTAATCTGGAATTTTTTGAGGATGTAACTATGAAAATGGACAAGGGAGAGCCAGTGGATGTAGTATAGCTGGATTTTCAGAAAGCCTTTGATAAGGTCCCACATAGGAGATTAGTGGGCAAAATTGGAGCACATGGTATTGGGGGTAGGGTACTGACATGGATAGAAAATTGGTTGGCAGACAGGAAACAAAGAATGGGGATTAACGGGTCCCTTTCAGAATGGCAGGCTGTGACCCAGTGGGGTACCGCAAGGCTCGGTGCTGGGACCGCAGCTGTTTACAATATACATTAATGGTTTAGATGAAGGGATTAAAAGTAACATTAGCAAATTTTCAGATGACACAAAGCTGGGTGGTAGTGTGAAATGTGAGGATGTTATGAGAATGCAGGGTGGCTTGGAAAGGTTGGGTGGGTGGGCAGATGCATGGCAGATGCAGTTTAATGTGAGGTTATCCACTTTGGTGGCAAGAACAGGAAGGCAGATTACTATCTGAATGGTGTCAAGAAAAGGGGAAATACAATGAGATCTAGGTGTCCTTGTTCATCAGTCACTGAAAGTAAGCATGCAGGTACAGCAGGCAGTGAAGAAAGCTAATGGCATGTTGGCCATTAGCTTTTGGTTTTGGCCTCCAAATTTGAGTAAGGACATTCTTGCTATTGAGGGAGTGCAGTGCAGGTTCACGAAGTTATTCCTGGGATGGCGGGACTGTCATATGTTGAAAGATTAGGGCAACTGGGCTTGTATACAATGGAATTTAGAAGGATGAGAGGGGATCTGATTGAAAAATATAAGATTATTAAGGGATTGGACACGCTAGAGGCAGGAAACATGTTCCCGATGTTGGGGGAGTCCAGAACCAGAGGCCACAGTTTAAGAATAAGGGGAAGGCCATTTAGAACAGAGTTGAGGAAAAACTTTTTCACCCGGAGAGTTGTGGATCTGTGGAATGCTCTGCCTCAGAAGGCAGTGGAGGCCAATTCCCTGGATGCTTTCAAGAAAGAGTTAGATAGAGCTCTTAAAGATAGCGGAGTCAAGGGATGGGGAGAGGGCAGGAACGGGGTTACTGATTGTGGATGAGCAGCCATGATCACAGTGAACGGCGGTGCTGGCTCGAAGGGCTGAATGGCCTACTCCTGAACCTATTGTCTATTGTTCCAGACTCTCAGTAGGTCCTGATAGAAGCCGGGCAGACTCTGCAAAGCAGCACGGCCGACGCCCGCCGGTGGTAGCCGCATATCTTCGTGAAGACAGCAGCCCCTCTGGAGGAAGAATGTCGCCAACACGTGCCACCTGGGAGGGTGCTCGGCGTCCAGGAATCTCTGCAGAGTCCTGAGGCGGAGAGCCGCCAGTCGCGTTCGAACGCACACCAGCGACTGTCCGCCCTCTCCCGCCGGGAGACTCAAGACCGCTGCGGAGACCCAGCGTTACCTGTTACCCCAGAAGAAGTCCACTAACTTCCTCTGCGTTCCCGCGACAAGGGGGGCAGGAGGGGCCAAGGTACCACAACATGGGGGCCACCAGCTGGTTTATGACCCTGGGAGTGTGTGACGGGACACCGCGGCGCCGAACCGGTTTTAACCGGCCCACGACCTCTGCCCGCCCTGCAGCGCTGGTTCCTACCTTGGTGGCTGGTAGGCTTCGAGGTGTTGGTGTTGGGGGTTTCTTCACCGATGCGGTCGGAGACGTGGGTTTGGCTCCGGGCTGTGGGAGCAAGCAGAGGGGGGCATTAGGAGTGGAGGGGGGGAGGTTTGGGGCGGGTTTGCGCCAATGCCGTTAAAACGAAGGTGGCCCCCTGAACGATACGACCCTGCAGACGCTGCCACTCTGAAATAAAAGCACGAGAGAGACTCAGCAGGAGGGAGGGAGAGGGAGAGGGAGTTAATGCGCAGAGCGTTCCCCACGCAGGGCGGCGCAGCGACCCCCAGAGCGATCGCACCTACTCACCTCAGCCACCCCAGCACCGGGAGCGCCCGGACTCCGCGTTGGGAAGAACTTCCCTCCTGGGGACTTCTCGCTCTCCGGGGAGCTTGCGGAAGATTCCGGAAGCTCGTCCTGCGGGGTGCGACGACCAGCGACATTTAGGAAGCGTGCCCAACATGACCCCCCCCTCGGAGCCGCGGGGCGGCCGAAGTCGGAGACGAGGAAGCGGCTGGGTGCAGGCAGAGGCTGAGAGACCCCCGGTTCAGAGGAGGGGCGAAGGGGCTGCCTTACAACGGAAGGTCCGGGCGGGAACGCTGGAATACGGAAGGCTGTGGGCTGGTTTTCCTGAACCTTATCAAAGATGGGCTTACGAGGGCCCTGGGCTGGGGAGAGAGTCCCGGGGGAGGACAGATTCCTCACTCTGTACTTCAGGCCCGCTACGCCACTGGCGTTCGGGGGTAGCGATGAAGGTCCTCTGTCTCTGGATTCCTTCATCCTGCCGTTAGCTTCCTCTCCGTTTTCACTACTGTCAGTCACACGTCCCAGGTGGAGACTCAGGAATACCGTCACACTCAGACGTAGAAGGATTCTTCGTTGCTGTTTCTGTAACGGTTTTGTCTGACCAGTCAGGGTTGTCGGCCCCGAACCTGGAGGACCGGTGGGCCACTCTCATCCTGACCTCTGCCCTTTGACCTGTTTGGCATGGGTGACCCTACCAAGAGCCAAAGCCCTGACTCCAGCCAACCCTCTCCGGGTCGTCGAGGCATGCAATCCTCCAACTCCTACGGCAAGGTTGTGGACCTCTTGGAGGTCGCCCACACACGATGGGGGGTGGGGAATTGTCGGAACACAGGGCTGGGGAGTCTTGGGGACCAACGTCACTATGAACAGATTTATGTGGCTTCCTCCCCGCTACAGTCAGACTCCCGAACTGATCACCTCTCTCACGTCTCCTACCCAGTACAGCCGCAACCTCAAACTCTGCCTCGGTCCCAGCTGCAATCTGTGCACTACTCTCTTGTGCGTTTTTTTCCCCCCCAAACTTCAAAAAGTTTTATTTTCCATATTTCTTAATGCGAAGACAGGTTTCAGATCTTGATCTTGTCTTTTGTACGGGGTCAGCAGAGACACTGGCTACTTTAACCACCTGGAAGTGGACACCAGGAATATCGCCAACAGCATGTCCCTCACGACCAAAACCAACAGCCAGAACATCATTCTCTCCTCCTTCCCTTGGTACAGGACCTCTACCTCCTGAGGAGACTGAGGCCCTTCGGAGTGTGTAGGCCTCTCCTTCACACGTTCTACCGGTCTGGTGTCACCAGTACAGTCTTCTGTGCGGTGGTGAGCTGGGGCAATGGCATCAACACGGGCGATGCCAACAGGCTCAATAAACTGATTAGAAAGGCCCGGCTCTGTTATAGGAGTCAAACTGGACACACTGGGGGCTGTGGTAGAACAAAAGATCCTACGGAAAATTCCGGACAATGTTTCTCACCCTCTGCACGCCACCTTGGCTGAACAGAGGAGCACTTTCAGTGACAGACTGAGACAACTGCGCTGCTCCAAAGAGCGATATACGAGGGATATATGAGGTCATTCTTACCCTCAACTAATGAGTCAACCTACAGCCGGGGAAGTGATGACCCCCCCCCCCCTCCTGTTAGACTGTCTGGGGTAACTTATTTTTTATTCTTTCTTACTTCTATAGACATAGAAACACAGAAACCCTACAGCACAGTACAGGCCCTTCAGCCCACAGAGCTGTGCCGAACACGTCCTTGCCTTAGAACTAGCTAGGCTTACCCACAGCTCTCTGTTTTTCTAAGCTCCACGTACCCATCCAGGAGTCTCTTAAAAGACCCTATCGTATCCGCCTCCACCACCGTCGCCGGCAGCCCGTTCCACACCCTCACTGCAATCCGCGTTAAAAAAAAACTTAACCCTGACTTCTCCTCCGTACCTTAACTTCCAAGTACCTTAAAATGTTCTCTTCTTATATTTGTGTGTTTGTGCCCTTGTAATGCTACTGTGACACTGTAATTTCCTTTGAGGAAATGGGTTTGGCACTAGATGGGCCGAAAGGCCTGAGCTGCAACTTCTCTCTGACTGGGCCCTCCTGAAGCTGATAATCAGCTCCTCGGTGTTACCGACACGGAGGGAGAGGCTGTAGTCCTGGCCAGATGGACGGTCGGAGGTCAGCACAGTGTTGTGGGCCGAAGAGCCTGTACTGTGCTGTAGTGTCCTGCGTTCTATGCCCGCAACCTCACCATCCCCGAAAGCAGAGTCCATCAGGGATCCCCACCGCCCAGGCTGTGCTCTCTTCTCCAGAGACCCCCACCACCCAGGCCGTGCTCTCTTCTCGCTGCTGCCATCAGGTAGAAGGTACAGGAGCCTCAGGACTCGCACCACCAGGTTCAGGAACAGTTACTACCCCTCAACCATCAGGTAGAAGGTACAGGAGCCTCAGGACTCGCACCACCAGGTTCAGGAACCATCAGGCTGAACGAAAGGGGGATAACTTCACTCATCTATTGAGATGCTCCCACAACCGATGATCTCACTTTACGGACTCTTTATCTCACGTTCTGGTTATTTATTGCTATTTATTTATATTTACATTTGCACAGTTTGTTGTCTTCTGCACTCTGGTTGATCTTTCACTGATCCCGTTTACAGTTACTATTCTATAGATCTGCTGAGTACGCCCGCAGGGAAATGAACCCCGGGGTTGTATGTGGTGACTCTGATAATAAAATTTACTTCTCTCTCCGCTCCCGGGACGATTTCATTTCAAGCTTCGCCTGCTGGCGTTCAGGTCTGGCAGCTGACTTGTCGGGACCCGAACCCCCGACTCGCTGGGAGTCACGGGGCAAACGGGAGGCAGGGGTTGGGTCGAGGCAGGGGTTGGGAGTGGACCGTGGGAGGTTGGGCGTGGGGGGGTTGCAGGTGGTCAGATGGAGGGGTGGAGCGTACTCACCGGGAGGCGAGGGTTGGGTCGAGGCAGAGGTTGGGCGTGGGGGGGAGTTGCAGGTGGTCAGATGGAGGAGTGGAGCGTACTCACTGGGAGGCCAGGGTTGGGTCGAGGCAGGGGTTGGGCGTGGACCGTGGGGGGTTGGGCGTGGGGGGGGGGAGTTGCAGGTGGTCAGATGGAGGAGTGGGAGGGGTGGAGCCGGCACGCAGCGTACTCACCGGGAGGCGAGGGAGGAAGGCCAGAAGATGCTCCTGCTGCAGACCTGCGGCGGAGGCAGAGGGAGAACCGGCATTAGCACGTCGGGCGGAAATTCGAGATTGTTTATCGTTGGTAAAAACGGGCGTAAAGGAGACGAGATAATTGCTACTCCGGATCCCATGCAGAATAATCGGAATATTTATGATTTCTTAATAATTTTGCCAGCATAGGGGGATGGTTCCGCTATAGGCCGATGAAGGATGATGAGGTTGTCATGGAACGTGCCCCCTGTAATAGTCTGGGAGGTTGGGTACAAGGTGACCTTACCTCGCTGGGACCGGACCTCGGCTTCCTTCTTCAGTCTCTCCACCTCCTGCTTCAGGCTCTCGATCTCCTTCTCAGCGTCCTGCAGCTTACTGTGGGGAGAGGAGCTCGGCACATCAGAGTCAGGGGCAAGGAGGCGGAGTGAAGCTCCCTCCACACCGTCCCATCGCACACTCCCGGGGTCAGACACAGAGTGAAGCTCCCTCCACACCGTCCCATCACACACCCCCGGGGTCAGACACAGAGTGAAGCTCCCTCTGCACCGTCCCATCACACACTCCCGGGGTCAGACACAGAGTGAATCTCCCTCCACACCGTCCCATCACACACTCCCGGGGTCAGACACAGAGTGAAGCTCCCTCCACACCGTCCCATCACACACTCCCGGGGTCAGACACAGAGTGAAGCTCCCTCCACACCGTCCCATCACACACTCCCGGGGTCAGACACAGAGTGAAGCTCCCTCCACACCGTCCCATCACACACTCCCGGGGTCAGACACAGAGTGAAGCTCCCTCCACACCGTCCCATCACACACTCCCGGGGTCAGACACAGAGTGAAGCTCCCTCCACACCATCCCATCACACTCTCCCGGGGTCAGACACAGAGCGAAACTCCCTCCACACCGTCCCATCACACACTCCTGGGGTCAGACACAGAGTGAAACTCCCTCCACACCGTCCCATCACACACTCCCGGGGTCAGACACAGAGTGAAGCTCCCTCCACACCTTCCCACCACACACACCCGGGGTCAGACAGAGTGAAGCTTCCTCCACACCGTCCCATCACACACTCCCGGGGTCAGACACAGAGTGAAGCTCCCTCCACACCGTCCCATCACACACTCCCGGGGTCAGACACAGAGTGAATCTCCCTCCACACCGTCCCATCACACACTCCCGGGGTCAGACACAGAGCGAAGCTCCCTCCACACCGTCCCAACACACACTCCCGGGGTCAGACACAGAGTGAATCTCCCTCCACACCATCCCATCACACACTCCCGGGGTCAGACACAGAGGGAAGCATCGTCCCATCGTTTCTCTTCACTTGGACCCATCCAGCTTTGTTCCACCCCTTCTCCCCAGGCCAATTCCCCTCTTTCTCTGAGACAAATTTAGGAGTTACAACCCAAACTGACCCCCTCAGGTTCTGCCCGACCACCACCCCATCATTCCAGGCTCATCTCTGGACCCCAGCACCCAGGGTGAGTGTTGGTCTCGGTCCTCCTCGCGATCCGCCCCCTCACCATTCAGCCTGCAGGCCCGAAGCCTTGGCCTCGTCCAGCCGCTCCTGCAGCTGCTGCTTGGCTCGGATCTCGGACTCCAGCGCCGACTGCAGCTCCAGCCTGGCCGAGGCTTCCACCTTCTGGAGACGCCGGCTCTTCCAGTTCCTGTCCTGCGGGTCGGCACCAGAGACGGTCAGGGTCAGGCCGCCCCCGAGACCGCGCAGAGGGCGGGCTCGCCGGCCAGGTAGGGAGAGTCGCTGCCCTCCACCTTCCCCGGACTCCAGAGGGCCGGGTTCGATCCTGACCTCCGGCTCAGAGAGGAAGAGAGTTAGTGTGGTGTGAGGGAGAGAGAGGGAGTGAGTGAGTATGTGAGAGAGAGGGGAGAGAGGGAGGGGGGAGAGACAGAATGTGTGTGTCTGAGAGAGAGAGAGAGAGAGGGAGGGGGGGGGAGAGAGGGGGGAGAGGGAGGGGAGAGGGGAGAGACAGAATGTGTGTGTCTGAGAGAGAGAGAGAGAGAGAGAGAGAGAGAGGGGGGGGAGAGGGAGAGAGTGAGGGGGGAGAGAGGGGGGAGAGGGAGAGAGGGAGAGGGAGGGGGAGAGGGGAGGGGGAGGGGGGAGAGGAATAGAGGGAGGGGGGAGAGACAGAATGTGTGTGTCTGAGAGAGAGAGAGAGAGAGAGAGAGAGGAGAGAGGGAGGGGGAGAGGAATAGAGGGAGGGGGGGAGAGAGGGGGGAGAGGGAGAGGGAGAGGGGAGGGGGAGAGGGGGAGAGACAGAATGTGTGTGTCTGAGAGAGAGAGGTGAGAGAGGGAGAGTAGGTGAGGGTGAGGTTGAGAGGGAGATAGGGAGGGTGAGGGGAGAGATTTGCACGTTCTCCCTGTGGCCGTGTGGGTTTCCCCGTGGGTGTTCAGATTTCCTCTCACGTGGAGTTTGTGGGGTGATTGTCACAGTTGGGGGAGGGGGTGTGATGGTTGGACTTTGAGGAGAATAAAATGCATAAATGAGAGGTGATGGTCGAAGGGGCCTGTATCGTGCCCTGTCTCAACGTCAGCTGTCTCCCAGCCCCCTCCACCCCATCCTGGACACATCCGTACATTCCCGAGACCAGGAGGGGGGATCCCTCTCCTCCCAAGGCCAGGGCGACTTACCACAGGCTTGGCGAGGCTGTTCCTCCTCAGACTCTGCACCTCCTCGCTCATCCTGTTGGCCAGCGCGTGGAGGTAACCTCGCGCTTCCTTCTCCTCGCCCACCCTGTGCAACGGGGAATGGGACACTCCATCACGCCGGGGAGGGAAAAATCCACCCTCCTTCCCCAATCCCCGGGAGGTCCTCCCGCCGGCCGGGGCACCGAGACCCAGGCGCTTCTCTCAAGAGAGGCCCAGGCTTTACCCCCCGGCCTCCTTAGGCCAAGCGGCACAGCACATCCCCTCTCCCAACCCCACCCCCCGACTCCGGGACACCTACCACTGTATAATCTCGGTAATCTGGCTGTCCCACTGCGATGCTGACTCCCTCCGAGCCTCGGTGGCACCCAGCTCCTCCTCCAGCCGTTTGTTGGTGGCTCCGACCTTCTCCAGCTGATCCCTGAGCTACGGGGGTCCAGGATAGAGAGGGTCAGGCACGGTGGGGGGGGGGGGGGCATCTTCAGGAACCCAACCCCAACCCCCCCAAGCCGTGTGTCTGGTGGGGAAGACCCAGGGGCGTGATTGAGTGAGGAGTGTTTCCCCTCCCGCCCCCCTCCCCGCTGCCGAGCGGCTGCACCGTGACTGAAACGCCCCCCCGCGCACCTAGCCTTCGTAGCCGCGCCGCCGGAATTCCCCCCACCCGGCCACGCATCGCCCCAGCTCTGGGTTCTCTCGCCGTCGCATGGGGTCTCGACCGGCGCAATGCTCGTGGCTGGTGGCGAGGGAGTCCAGAGTTCGATTCCGGCCGCTGCCCGTCAGGGGTACGTTCTCCCCCCCCGTGACCGCGTGTGCTCCAGATTCCTCCCACAGTCCGACTGGGAGGGTAATTCCTCCTGGGATGAGGACTGGGTAAAATTGCTGGTGTGCCGGGCGATGTGTCTCGAAGATCCCGTTCTGCTCGGCAACTTCCAAGTTTAAAATAACGGGCGATCCCTCCTCTTCACCAGGACTACAGTGACTTACCCACCCACCCCATACCTTCTCAAGGGGTAGTTCGGGAGGGGAGGGGGCGACAAATGCCCATTGAAACCCCGATCCTGAAAGTCGGTGGAGTTATACGAGACGTGGATATTTACCCACTCCAGCTCGGCCCGGAGCTCCCTGCTCTCCTCCCTCAGCACCTCCGTCTCCTCGCTGAGGGCTTCCCTCCCCTCCAGCTCCAGCTCCCTGCGGACAGTAGATCGGCCTCTGGTTAACTCGTGGGCGGAAACGGAGGACCCACACACTCCTCGCTGTGGATCGATTCCGAAACCCAGGGTGGGAGCCGTCGACGTCCCATCCAAACGGGAGCGCCGGTAACACGCGATTCCCAGCAGACAGGACGTGAAGATCCCAGCAGACCTAACGAGGAGACCCCAGCGGAGATCCACAAGAGGCCGCAGCAGACATAATATGGACAGGAGAGAGGGAATCCCAGCAGACAGTGGGGAGAGAGGCGGGTGGGAGAAGATTCCCAGCAGGAAGCAGTGGGTAATTCCCAGCAGAGAGCAGGAGGCTGGGGGCAGAATTCCAGCAGAGGGTGGGAATCTGAGCAGAACAAGAGGAATGTAGGCAGGGATCCCAGCAACAGGAGGAGGAATCCCAGCAGACAGAGGGTGGGAAAGAATTACTATCAGACAGTCGGGGTGGGAAGGGAAGGGATCCCAGCAGAGAGAGGTGAATCCCAGCAGACTGCGAGGAGGGGAAGGGAATCCCAGCAGGGGCCTCACCGCTCTCGCTTCGCCGCCTCCAGCCGCTCCCCACACGCCGACAGCTCGGCCTCCAGCCGCTGACACCGGCCCTCGGACTCCTCCAGCCGCCCCCGCAGGGCCGTCAGCTCGACTTCGCTCGTCCCCGACCTCTCCCTCCCTCCCGTTGTCACGCCCAGGGACTGGCTGGGCCGCACCTACGGCAGGAGGAAGGGAGAGTCACCCCAGGGTGGGTCATGCTGCGACTGTACAGGGTACTGGTGAGGCCGCACCTGGAGTACTGTGTGCAGTTCTGGTCTCCTTACTCGAGGAAGGATACACTGGCTTTGCAGGTTCACCATGTTGATTCCAGAGATGAAGGGGTTAACCTACGAGGAGAGATTGAGTCGCCTGGGACTGTACTCACTGGAATTCAGAAAAATGAGAGCAGATCTTATAGAAACGTAAAATTATGAAAGAGATAGAGGCAGGAAAGTTCTTTCCACTGGGAGGTGAGACTAGAACTAGGGGACAGAGCCTCGAGATTCGGGGGAGTAGATTTGGGACGGAGATAAGGAGGAACTGCTTTTCCCAGAGAGTGGTGAATCTGTGGAATTCTCTGCCCAATGAAGCAGTGGAGGCTGCCTCAGTAAATATATTTAAGACGAGGTTGGATAGATTTCTGCATAGTAGGGAAATTAAGGGTTATGGGGAAAAGGGAGGTCGGTGGAGATGAGTCCATGGCCAGATCAGCCATGATCTTATTGAATGGCGGAGCAGGCTCGACGGGCAAGATGGCCAACTCCTGCTCCTGTTTCTTATGTTCTTCAGGGTTCTAATGGAACGTTGGCCTTTGTTGAAAGAGGAATTGAATTGAAGAGCAGGGAGGTTATACTGCAACTGTACAGGGTACTGGGTGAGGCCGCACCTGGAGTACTGTGTGCAGTTCTGGTCTCCTTACTCGAGGAAGGATATACTGGCTTTGGAGACGGTGCAGAGGAGGTTCACCAGGTTCCAGAGATGAAGGGGTTAACCTATGAGGAGAGATTGAGACGCCTGGGACTACACTCTGGCGTTCAGAAGAATGAGAGGGGTTTCTTATAGAAACATACAAAATTTTGAAAGGGGTAGATAAGATAGAAGTAGGAAAGTTGTTTCCATTGGTAGGTGAGACTAGAACTAGGGGACAAAGCCTCAAGATTCGAGGGAGTAGATTTAGGACGGAGATGAGGAGAAACTATTTTTCCCAGAGAGTGGTGACTCTGTGGAATTCTCTGTCCAGGGAAGCAGTGGAGGCTGCCTCAGTAAATATATTTCAGATACAGTTAGATAAGTTTTAACATAGTAGGGAATTAAGGGTTCTGGGGAAAAGACAGGTAGATGGAGCTGAGTTTACGGACAGATCAGCCATGGAACAGTGGGGCAGGCTCGATGGGCCGAATGGCTGACTCCTGCTCCTATTTCTTGTGTTCTTATGCTTGTGGGGTGGGGGGTGGGGTACAAGTGGGACAAGGGTCGGGATGAACCGAAAACTTTCAAGGGAGACAACTGAAGGAATTGGTGAGGGTAGTGTGGCGGATGTGGTTTATATGGACTTCAGGATGTACAGCGTGGTAGATCTCAAGGGATCAGGCGATCTACTGCAAGCTGACAAACTGGATCCAGGATTGGCTGTCGGTCTGTGTACCGAGACACAGCGGGAGAAGTTTTGTCCGTCTGCCATCCAGGCTGATCAATCCACAGATCGGTACATCGAGGCGGTCTTAGAAATCGGAATTGAGACCGGCTTTTCTAATCCTCGGTGAAAAGGTCGCCCTTCATACCGTGGACACCATGCGTTGAGGTCGGCCAGGGTGAAACAGGGCGGCGGGGGAGCGTGGCGGTCTGTGCCCGCTGTGCGATCGGGGTTCGGTTCCCGCCAGGAGTCTGTACGTCCTCCCCGGTGACCGCGTGGGTTTCCTAGGGCGCCGGAGACTTTCGCACAGGACTGCATTTGTCAACCGGGAGCGGAGAGCGAGTCTGCAAGTCTGGCGGGAGCACGGGGCGTTGGGAGGGGCGAGGGCGGGGTGCCGCGGGAGGGGTGGCAGAGAAAGGGTGCCAGGGAGCGTGGCACGCCCAGCCCTGAGGCACCAGGCAAGGTCATTTGCTTCCAAACGATCGGTTTATTGATCATTACAGGATGGTTACGTCGGGCTGGATTCTGTGCTGTCGGAACCCGAGGGAGGAGGGGGCCAAGGTCAAGGGTCAGGGGTCAAGAGCCCTGACCACCGGTCGGGAGGCCAAGGGCAAAGAATGTCACCTTCTTCCTCTCAGGCCCCGGCTGCCGTCGTCCCTAGTCGTGCCCACGATGGGGTGGGGGGGGGGGCTTCGGATCGGGAGGGGAGGTCTCCCAATAACTACCCCCCCCCCGCACATCTCCACCGTCCACACTCTGGAGCCGATGGCCATCCAGCGAGAGATCACCCCCCACCCCCCGTCGTCCATGAGGGGGCACAGCAAGATCCCATAAAGCGAGGGATTTTGGGGGGGGGATCCTTTACTCCCATTCATGGTCCCACCTTCCCCCCATCTCCCCACCCAAAAAGGTTTAAAGAGAAGAGATTTCCCCTCCCCCCCACCTTGAGCTTGAGTCTGGCTGTAGTTCTGTCCGGAATGCCAGCCAGGTTCCGCCCCCCCCACCCCCATTTATTCCCCGGGGTGGGTGGAGGGCAATGGGAACCTGCGCCCACTCGACACCCCGCCCGCTGCTCACCTCCTCCTTGGCCTGGGGGCTCCTGTGCAGCTCCCGCTGCAGCCTCCTCGCCTCCTCCCTCGCCGCCTCCAGCTCGGCCTCCCGCTGCCGAAGCTCCCGGTCGGCCGCCCGCTGCCGGGCCCGGAGCTGGGAGCAGCGGTCGGCCGACTCCCGGGCCTCCCGCTCCAGCCGGGCGCGCGCCTCCCGCAGCTCCCCGCTCCGAGAGCTCAGCTCCTCCCGCAGCCCGTCCGCCTCCTGCAGGGGGAGAGAGAGGGAGGGGCTCAGGGTAAGGGAGCGGAGAGCGGCCGGCGCAGGCAGGATCAGTGGGTTAGCTTCACCGGTGGGAGGGCGTGCAGAATGGTGCAGACGGGCTGAAGGGCCTCTTTGTGTTGGCAGAGGGTTCAGGGACCGATGAGCGTTTTGGGCAGAAGGAGGCAGAGACGAACCAGGCAGACTGCTGGAATTCCACACAGGAGAAGGCTGGAGTTCTTCTCTCTCGAGACTCGCCAAGGCCCTTTCCCCATCTACGTGGCACAGGCCAGCAGTGTGACGGGACACTCCCCTCTTGGGTGTTGGGGGTCTCTGACGATGGACTCTGCTTTCCTATGACAGTGTCTCATGTCAATGTGCTGAATGGTGGGGAGGGCTTTACCCGCGATGGACTGGGCCGAATCCACTACCTTCTGTGGGATTTTCCATTCAAGGGGATTGGTGTTTCCATACCAGGCCGTGATGAAGAACTTTTTAAAAGCTATTATTAATGCTTTTTGAGATAGTGATTTAGATGCATATCATATTTTTACTGAGTTAAGTATTGTATGTAATTAGTTTTGCTACAACAAGTGTATGGGACATTGGAAAAAAGTTGAATTTCCCCATGGGGATGAATAAAGTATCTATCTAACTATCTATCTATCTATCAATACTTTCTCCACTATACATCTGTAGTTTGTCAAAGTTTTAGATGTCATGCCAAATCTCCGCGAACTCACAAGCCTTTCTTCGTAACTGTATTCATATGATGGGTCCAGGACAGGTCCTCTGACCCAGGGATTTAAAATTGCTGACCCTCTCCAACTCTGATCTTCAATGAGCACCTCCAGCTTCTCTCCCTGAACACTTCAATCCCAGTCCTCCTCCTGATTTCAACGTCAGCTCCCCAAGTAGCTGAACTTCGGTGTTTGTTCGATTGTTTGGTTCTCTGTTCTGTTCTCTGTTCAGGTTCAGCGTTCAGGTTCTCTGTTCCCTTCCTCTCTACGGCTTCTCCAACAGACCCTCCCAAGCCCACCACCTCTCCCACCGGGGCCTGTGGGTGCAGGGGGGAACGCCACCTTCTCAATCACACCCCCGGGTCCCGACTGAGAAATCGTTCGTCGTCCGCTCACCGTCAGTGGGTCTGAACCCCAGAACTCCCACCTGTGGGAAACCCCTTCACCGGAGGTTCACCGGGGGTGGGGGGGGGGGATAACTCACCCCCGCCTCCTCAGGGGGCAGTTACGGAGGGGCGACCAGGTTGCAAAAATGAAAATTTTACCTTGTCGCGGCTTCGCTGTATAAACCTCCAAGAGGACCACAAACTTGTCGTAGGGTTTGGAGGTTTGAGTGCCTCGATGACCCGGAGAGCTCCGTTGGCTGGAGTCAGGGCCTTGTGCTTTGGCTCTCGGTGGGGTCACCCATGCCAAACAGGTCAAAGGGCAGAGGTCAGAACCGGTCCCCCAGGTTCGGGGCCGACAACACTGACTGGTCAAACAAAACTGTTATGGATACAGCCATGAAAAATCCTTCTGCACCTGAGTGCGACCGGTATTCCTGAGCCCCCACCCGGGACTGACCGGAGTGAAAACTGAGAGGAAGCTCCTGACACGACAAACTCCGCCAGAGGTGGACATGCGCGCCGTATGTCTTGGCGCGCAAAATCACGAGGGGAATGAGCAGGGAGCACGCAAGGCAGTCTTCTCCCCCCGGGAACAGGGAACCAAAAAAAAACAGGGGGCGCAGAGGGAGGAAAGATTTTTTAAAGCGGACCGGAGGCCAGCAACAGACGGGCATTCTGTAAACTGAGCTGTGGGGGTGAGTGGGGTTGGAGCAGGTACAATGGAACAATTTAAAAGATACTTGGATGGGGGAAGTTGATGAGGATAGAACAGTAACAGCACAGGTACAGGCCCTTCGGCCCACAATGTTGTTGCTGAACCGGTTGAACGCCTGACTAAACTAATCCCTTCAGCCTACATTTCAATATCTATACAACATTGTCTGTAGGCCTCTGTTAGTCTCGATAGACCATATATTTGTGCCTTGGAAAGCCTGGGCGAGGTTTTTTTTATGGAAGACCAGCAGTTGCCCAAGCTGCAAGTCTCCACACCACCGATGGAGCCAAGGTTCGAACTAGCGACCTTCAGGTCACTAGACGAACGCCTTAACCACTTGGCCACGCGTCAACACATTGCCTATCTAAGAGCCTCCTAAACACCTCGATCGTATCTTCCCCCACTGCCACTCCTAGAGGTGCATTCCGATCATATTTACCAGCCTTGGTTTAAAAAAAAAGGTTTCCTCCTTCATCAGGTAAACTAATGTGGAGTTGGTGAGGGGGTGGGGGGCGCAGGAGACGTGATCTGCTGACATTAAAGTGGGGAATTGTTCTTTTTTTACTGTGAGCTTCAACGATCTAATTCTTCCTTCAGTATCTGTCTCAGATCGGGGGGGGGGCTGCTAGCAGGGAGGAAGGGGGCGATGTCAAACAAAGGCTGATAGTTCTGGAGACCCCGGGTTCGATCCCCACCTCTGGCACTGTGTGAGTGTGGTGCTTCTTGAAGATTCAAAGCACATTTATTGCCAAATCACATTTATTTGTGTGTGTGTGTCTGAGTTTGAGAGAGGAGTTTGCACGCTCTCTACCTGTCTGCGTGGGTTCCCTTGGGCGCTCCAGCTCCCTCCCACGTCCCAGCGATGTGTCCCACCCCCTGCCGGCAGCGGTGAATGTGTGGGGGGGAGAACAAGTAGGACTGGGTTAGCAGAGACTCGACGGGCCCAAGGTTCCGGTGGTACGGAAAGCTCCCCCGGGCGCCCAGCAGGGGGCGCCGCGGAGCCGATTCTCACCTCCAGCGCCTCGTCCCTCTGCCGGCCGAGGGTCCGGAGCTGCTCCTGCAGAGACTGGATCTCCGTGGTGGGGGCTGCCACCTCCCTCCTCCTCCCCCCTTCGGTGCCGCCCTCTGGAACAAAAAACAGGTCAAAGCCGAGTTTACTGTGTCAGATGCGCCGGTCCGTGTCTCCTCGGCATGAGATGAGCAGAGTTAAAGTTAAATTATACCCAGAGACAACATTCGTACCCTGGATGGTCCCCAGTGCAGGTTGATGGGAGTGGGGCAGTTTGAACGGTTCGGCACAGGCCAGACGGGCCGAACGGCCTGTGTCTGAGCTGTACTACGCTGGGACTCTGCATCCCCAGACCATTCGTGACCTCCTTAATCGTCCCAGGAAGTGAATGCACGGGCGCGTTTTCCTTGTTGTCGAATCTGGCAGGTCCGATTGGATAGAGGGCAGAGACTGGGGGTGGGTGGGTCCACGGTCGGGGACAGACAGGGAGGGTGAGGGAACAGGCCTGGCAGCCAGGGATGGGAGATCAGTGGGTAGGTACACCCTGGGGGGCGGGGGGGGGGGAGTAAGAGGGGGCAGAGCCTACTCTACTGCACCTAATCAATCCCAACACCACACTGGTGTCCTCTTTAACCTCCTCAGACCAGGGAGAGGCAAGGAGCTTCTCTCCGTCTGTGTGCCCCATCGAACCGTCACGGTAAATCGGAGATGCTGATCCCAGTCTGTAACCCACTCCCGGGGCTCTGTTATTCTATATATAAACCCCCTGAACCCCTGGATTAGATCACAGCCTGTAACCCACTCCTGGGGCTCTGTTATTCTATATATAAACCCCCTGAACCCCTGGATTCAATCCCAGTCTGTAACCCACTCCCAGGGCTCTGTTATTCTATATATAAACCCCCTGAACCCCTGGATTCGATCACAGCCTGTAACCCACTCCCGGGGCTCTGTTATTCTATATATAAACCCCCTGAACCCCTGGATTCAATCCCAGTCTGTAACCCACTCCCAGGGCTCTGTTATTCTATATATAAACCCCCTGAACCCCTGGATTCGATCACAGCCTGTAACCCACTCCCGGGGCTCTGTTATTCTATATATAAACCCCCTGAACCCCTGGATTAGATCACAGCCTGTAACTCACTCCCGGGGTTCTGTTATTCTATATATAAACCCCCTGAACCCCTGGATTAGATCACAGCCTGTAACCCACTCCCGGGGCTCTGTTATTCTATATATAAACCCCCTGAACCCCTGGATTAGATCACAGCCTGTAACTCACTCCCGGGGTTCTGTTATTCTATATATAAACCCCCTGAACCCCTGGATTAGATCACAGCCTGTAACCCACTCCCGGGGTTCTGTTATTCTATATATAAACCCCCTGAACCCCTGGATTAGATCACAGCCTGTAACCCACTCCTGGGGATCTGTTATTCTATATATAAACCCCCTGAACCCCTGGATTAGATCACAGCCTGTAACCCACTCCCGGGGCTCTGTTATTCTATATATAAACCCCCTGAACCCCTGGATTCAATCCCAGTCTGTAACCCACTCCCGGGGCTCTGTTATTCTATATATAAACCCCCTGAACCCCTGGATTAGATCACAGCCTGTAACCCACTCCCGGGGATCTGTTATTCTATATATAAACACTCTAAACCCCTGGATTAGATCCCAGTCTGTAACCTACTCCCGGGGATCTGTTATTCTATATATAAACCCACTGAACCCCTGGATTAGATCACAGCCTGTAACCCACTCCCGGGGCTCTGTTATTCTATATATAAACCCCCTGAACCCCTGGATTAGATCCCAGTCTGTAACCCACTCCTGGGGATCTGTTATTCTATATATAAACCCCCTGAACCCCTGGATTCGATCCCAGTCTGTAATCCACTCCCGGGGCTCTGTTATTCTATATATAAAACCCCTGAACCCCTGGATTAGATCCCAGTCTGTAATCCACTCCCGGGGCTCTGTTATTCTATATATAAACCCCCTGAACCCCTGGATTCGATCCCAGTCTGTAATCCACTCCCGGGGCTCTGTTATTCTATATATAAACCCCCTGAACCCCTGGATTAGATCACAGCCTGTACCCACTCCCGGGGCTCTGTTATTCTATATATAAACCCCCTGAACCCCTGGATTAGATCCCAGCCTGTAATCCACTCCCAGGGGTCTGTTATTCTACATATAAACACCCTGAATCCTTGGATTAGATTCCAGCCTTTAACCCTCTCCCGGGGATCTGTTATTCACCATGTAACCTCCTGAAATAGATCCCAGCCTACAGCCCACTCCTAGGGATATGTTAATCTGTATATAAACTCCCTGACTCCTGGGTTAGATCCCAGATGGTGACCACTCCCAAGGGTTCTGTTATTCTATATATAAAGTCCTTTGACCCCTGGATTAGATCTCAGTTTGTGACCCACCCCTGAGGTTCTGCTGTTGTAGAACAAACCCCACTCCACTCTCCCAGCACTGTCAGATTCTGTACAAATCTCCCAGTGTTTCTGGGACGGACTTGCTCCGAGACGGGGGTTGGAACTCCTCGGACCAATGCCAGCGCTCGCCCCGGGGAAGCCCCTGCGTCACCGGGCAGGCACGTCCCGGGCAAAGCCTCACCTGGAAGTCCAAAGCCGAGCTCCTCGTCCCGCGGCGTCCCCTGTCTGTCGGCCTCAGTGTCACAGTCTTCGGGCGCCCCCGCCCCTGGGTCAGACAGCGAGCTGCAGAGGACAACCCACAACAGAGCACGTGAGCGGGTGGCTAGACGTCTGGCAGCCACCCGTCGTGGGCGTCGACTTGGCTGGCGAGACCGGCTACGGCGAGAACGTCTCGAATAGCCACGGGAGGGGGCGGACATTGTGTGCGCAGTTTCTGACCCAGCGTTGCGGGACGTATTAAAGTCAGATGAAACCCAGAGGGGACTCGTGGGGCTGATCAAAGTGTATTGACATCTGCACGGGTCCGTGCCCGCGCAGGTGCATGAAAAACTTTCTTGCAGCAGTGCCCCGGGCCCAGAACATTCACAGGAAGGAAAGGGGAGGGTCGACGGGATCGTGGAGGGCCACAAGTCCACAGATAACTCAAAGTTGCCTGTAAGCTGGTTGGCTGCTTGGTACGTCGGCCTTCGCTGGTTGGAGGGGAGGGGGTTTTGTCGAATTCAAGATCGCAAGGTAAAAGTTGCAGCTCTACAGAGCCCTGGTTAGACCACCGTGGGAGCGACCACCACTCGCCTCATTGTAGGCAGGCGTGGAGGCTTTGGAGATCCTGCAGGATGCCCCCCGGATTGGAGGGCGTGTCTAGTGGGGATAGCTTGATCGAGCTGGGGCTTTTCCTCTCCGGAGCGAAGGAGGACGAGAGGGGTACAAGACGATTAGAGGCGCAGATCGAGTGGACAGTCAGAGGCTTTTCCCCAGGGTGAGTGGACGAAGGTACGGGGTCAGGGGGGTGTCAGAGGCAAGTACTTTTTTTTAAAAATAGAGAGCGGTGTGTGCGTGGAACCCTTTAAGAAACGGCCACTGGGTGGTTTGGAGTTCAGAGGAGACCTTACTGACAAGTTCGTGATGCAAAGATGGCGGAACTGCTCTATGGGGCTGCTGGATTGTTTGAAACTGAGGTGTGTGGGAATCTCTTTGCACAGAGGGGGACGTACCCCACGGAGGCTGGATCATTCGTGGGGGGTAGGGAGGACGGAAATGTTTGGAGGGACTCGAGGGCTCAGGGGAAGTGGCAGAAGAAATGAGGACTGGTAGGCAGGACTGACTGAAGGAGCTGAATGGCCTCCCCTTGCTTTACTTTGGGCCGTGTTATCGCGGCTCTCGGTGGGGGGGGGGCTACCAGTCCAGCCCAATCCGTCGGGGGGCAAACAACTTCCACCCCGGCTCTTGCGAGCAGTCGATTCGCGCGTGTGGCCGGGAGGGGAATCTGCGGGCGGCGGTGCGACCCCGCGCCCGCTGGGGGGCGGGTGGGTTTCCACGAGTAACCGCGGTGTGTATCGTTAACGGCGCACGCTGCAGCGGTGGTGGAGGGGGGGAGCGTTTTTAGGAGGGGGGTGCCGAGCCCCGTTTCACCCATGGGAGTCACATCCACCCGGGCGTTCCGTCACACCCACGAACCCAGAGGTGCGATGGTGCCGGCTGGGAGCTGCCCTGACCTACCTGCTGGAGGTGTAGGTGAAGCCGACAAAGGGGAGGTGGAGCCCGGAGAAGGCACCGCGACTGCGGGGAGGGGCCGAGTCCTGAAACACACACGAGCGGTTAGTTACAACAGCTCGGGGACACAGCCCCCAGATACACGTCACCCCCATCCCCATCAACGATCCAGGAGCAGTGGGGAGAAGGTGGAGTAATCCCAGGGCTCGAATTTGTCCCATCCCACACTCCCAGAGTCAGACACACAGTGAAGCTCCCTCCACACCGTCCCATCACACACTCCCGGGGTCAGACACAGAGTGAAGCTCCCTCCACACCGTCCCATCACACACTCCCGGAGTCAGACACACAGTGAAGCTCCCTCCACACCGTCCCATCACACACTCCCAGAGTCAGACACACAGTGAAGCTCCCTCCACACCGTCCCATCACACACTCCTGGGGTCAGACACACAGTGAAGCACCCTCCACACCGTCCCATCACACACTCCCGGGGTCAGACACAGAGTGAAGCTCCCTCCGCACCGTCCCATCACACACTCCCGGGGTCAGACACAGAGTGAAGCTCCCTCCGCACCGTCCCATCACACACTCCCGGGGTCAGACACAGAGTGAAGCTCCCTCCGCACCGTCCCATCACACACTCCCGGGGTCAGACACAGAGTGAAGCTCCCTCCGCACCGTCCCATCACACACTCCCGGGGTCAGACACAGAGTGAATCTCCCTCCTCACCGTCCCATCACACACTCCCGGGGTCAGACACAGAGTGAATCTCCCTCCTCACCGTCCCATCACACACTCCCGGGGTCAGACACAGGGTGAAGCTCCCTCCGCACCGTCCCATCACACACTCCCGGGGTCAGACACAGAGTGAAGCTCCCTCCGCACCGTCCCATCACACACTCCCGGGGTCAGACACAGAGTGAATCTCCCTCCACACCGTCCCATCACACACTCCCGGGGTCAGACACAGAGTGAAGCTCCCACCACACCGTCCCATCACACACTCCCGGGGTCAGACACAGAGTGAAGCTCCCTCCACACCGTCCCATCACACACTCCCGGTGTTCCCCCAGCTCTGGAGTCCCCCACGCTGCTGCCCACCGACTTTGTTGTTTCACTACTTAGCTGCCTTGACCCTGTCCAGAAACCCCCTTCGCAAATCTCTGCCCCCCCTCTCTCCCTTACTTTAACGCAGCAAAATTCCACAGATCCCCCACCCTCAAGCTGAAGTAATTCCTGACACGCCCATGCTGGAAATCCAGAGCAACACACACAAAATGCTGGAGTAACTTTGCAGGCCGGGCAGCACCTATGGAAAAGAGTAAACAGTTGATATTTCGGGCCTTTATCAGGACTGGAAAGCAAGAAATTCCTCCTCATCTCTGTTCTAAAGGAACGTCCCATTATTCAGAAGCTGTTCTCTGATCCTAGAACCTCCAGTCATTCAATCTATGGCTTCCTGTCCTGAGGTAGGGTCTTGGCTTGAAACTATTTATTCCCATCTATAGGTGCTGCCTGACCTGCTGAGTTCCTCTCGCATTTGGGGTGTGCTGTGCAATCTGCGGGATTTTTAATCTTTGAATTGGGACGAGGAATCTGAGGAATAGATTTTTGTCTCGGTTTCCCAACAGAACTCACCCAGGTCTTCAGGACGTTGTCGTTCAGGTCAAAGTTGGAGGTGTCGGTGGGACTGGCCACCTCTGGGATGTAGGGCGGGGTCTGGTCGGCGATGTTCTGCCAGTCGACGCTGGCGAAGAAGGCGTGCCGCTGGAGGTCAGCGATCCCCGCCCGCCCCAGCCGCTTCTCCTTGCTGCAGACCAACTGACCAATCAGGTCACAGGCCTCCTCCGAAATGCTCTCCGCGTCCTCCGGGAACGTCAGCTTGCCCTGCGGGAGGGCCGGGAAGGCGATTAGTGGCGCCGTGACTCTAGGATCCCGCTTCCCCCCCAACCCCCCCACCATTTCCCTGCCCACAGATGCTGCCCAACCTGCCGGGTGTTTCTGGTGGTCCCGGATTTTATTTCAGGTTTCTGGCATCTGCAAAATGTTTTTCTTTAATTATTTCTTATATTAAGGGTACAGCATAGTAATCAACCCTTCTGGCCTGACTGTCAACTACAACCATGTGACCAATTAACCCCCTAACCCTTTGGAATGTCGGAGGAAACGGGAAGAACATACAGGCTCCTTTGGCAGCAGCGGGAATTGAACCCGTGTCGCTGGCATTGTAATAGAGTTCCGCTAGACGCTACGTTACCGTGGCGCCCGAACTTGGACTCAATCAGTACACACCCGCCGCACCTCTTCCCTAAATTCCGATCTCCCGGAGCGCAATCACGTCCTGAACTCCGCTGTACTGTGTCCCATCCTGCCTCCCCCCCCCCCCCCTTTCCTCCGCTCTCTGGCCCTTAACAGGATGACCCTCGATTTTAAATCACCCCCTTGCCCCCTCAGCAGATCCCCGCAACACCCACCCCACCCCTGCTCCCCTGCTGATGTCCGATCTTCCTCCCAGTCGGGCGACAGCTGAATATCCTGGCCCAGCCAACTTTTCCCACTGCGCTTGAAATGACAGCGCTCTCATCCCAGGAATTAGCCCGGCAAATTACCTTGGGATGGCTCCAACTTTTCTTAAAACTGGGGACAAAATCTGTACACTAGTGGCAGATGGAAAAGTTTTTAGAAATTCAATGCGGATGGCTGAATTTGATGGCAGAACACAGGATTCTTAACAGCGTGGAGGAGTACATCCATAGAAACCTCAAAGTTTCACCTCGTTAATAGACTTGTTAAGAAGGCTGACGGCGTTTATTAGTCGGGGGACTGAGTTCAAGAGCTGAGAAGTACTGTTGCAGCTCTATAAAACCCTGGTTAGACCGCACTTGGAATTATTGTGTTCAGTTCTGGTCGCTTCATTATAGGAAGGTTGTAGAAGCTTTAGAGAGGGTGCAGAGGAGATTCACCAGGATGCTGCCTGGATTAGAGAGGGTGCAGAGGGAGATTCACCAGGATGCTGACTGGATTAGAGAGGGTGCAGAGGAGATTCACCGGGATGCTGCCGGGATTAGAGAGGGTGCAGAGGGAGATTCACCAGGATGCTGCCTGGATTAGAGAGGGTGCAGAGGAGACTCACCAGGATGCTGTCTGGATCAGAGAGGGTGCAGAGGGAGATTCACCAGGATGCTGTCTGGATTAGAGAGGGTGCAGAGGAGATTCACCAGGATGCTGCTGGGATTAGAGAGGGTGCAGAGGAGATTCACCAGGATGCTGCCTGTATTAGAGAGGGTGCAGAGGAGACTCACCAGGATGCTGCCTAGATTAGAGAGGGTGCTGAGGAGATTCACCAGGATGCTATCCGGATTAGAGAGGGTGCAGAGGAGATTCACCAGGATGCTGCCTGGATTAGAGAGGGTGCAGAGGAGTTTCACCAGGATGCTGCCGGGATTAGAGAGGGCGCAGAGGAGATTCACCAGGATGCTGTCCGGATTAGAGAGGGTGCAGAGGAGATTCACCAGGATGCTGCCTGGATTAGAGAGGGTGCAGAGGAGATTCACCAGGATGCTGTCTGGATTAGAGAGGGTGCAGAGGAGATTCACCAGGATTCTGCTGGGATTAGAGAGGGTGCAGAGGAGATTCACCAGGATGCTGCCTGGATTAGAGAGGGTACAGAGGAGACTCACCAGGATGCTGTCCGGATTAGAGAGGGTGCAGTGGAGATTCACCAGGATGCTGCCTGGATTAGAGAGGATGCAGAGGGAGATTCACCAGGACGCTGCCTGGGTTAGAGAGGGTGCAGAGGAGATTCACCAGGACGCTGCCTGGATTAGAGAGGTGCAGAGGAGATTCACCAGGATGCTGCCCGGATTAGAGAGGGTGTAGAGGAGATTCACCAGGATGCTGCCTGGATTAGAGAGGGTGCAGAGGAGTTTCACCAGGATGCTGCCGGGATTAGAGAGGGCGCAGAGGGAGATTCACCAGGATGCTGCCGGGATTAGAGAGGGTGCAGAGGAGATTCACCAGGATGCTGCCGGGATTAGAGAGGGTGCAGAGGAGATTCACCAGGATGCTGCCGGGATTAGAGAGGGTGCAGAGGAGATTCACCAGGATGCTGCCGGGATTAGAGAGGGTGCAGAGGAGATTCACCAGGATGCTGCCGGGATTAGAGAGGGTGCAGAGGAGATTCACCAGGATGCTGCCGGGATTAGAGAGGGTGCAGAGGAGATTCACCAGGATGCTGCCTGGATTAGAGAGGGTGCAGAGGAGATTCACCAGGATGCTGCCGGGATTAGAGAGGGTGCAGAGGAGATTCACCAGGATGCTGCCTGGATTAGAGAGGGTGCAGAGGGAGATTCACCAGGATGCTGCCTGGATTAGAGAGGGTGCAGAGGAGATTCACCAGGATGCTGCCTGGATTAGAGAGGGTGCAGAGGAGATTCACCAGGATGCTGCCGGGATTAGAGAGGGTGCAGAGGAGATTCACCAGGATGCTGCCTGGATTAGAGAGGGTGCAGAGGGAGATTCACCAGGATGCTGCCTGGATTAGAGAGGGTGCAGAGGAGATTCACCAGGATGCTGCCTGGATTAGAGAGGGTGCAGAGGAGATTCACCAGGATGCTGCCTGGATTAGAGACGGTGCAGAGGAGATTCACCAGGATGCTGCCGGGATTAGAGAGGGTGCAGAGGGAGATTCACCAGGATGCTGACTGGATTAGAGAGGGTGCAGAGGAGATTCACCGGGATGCTGCCGGGATTAGAGAGGGTGCAGAGGGAGATTCACCAGGATGCTGCCTGGATTAGAGAGGGTGCAGAGGAGACTCACCAGGATGCTGTCTGGATCAGAGAGGGTGCAGAGGGAGATTCACCAGGATGCTATCCGGATTAGAGAGGGTGCAGAGGAGATTCACCAGGATGCTGCCTGGATTAGAGAGGGTGCAGAGGAGTTTCACCAGGATGCTGCCGGGATTAGAGAGGGCGCAGAGGAGATTCACCAGGATGCTGTCCGGATTAGAGAGGGTGCAGAGGAGATTCACCAGGATGCTGCCTGGATTAGAGAGGGTGCAGAGGAGATTCACCAGGATGCTGTCTGGATTAGAGAGGGTGCAGAGGAGATTCACCAGGATGCTGCTGGGATTAGAGAGGGTGCAGAGGAGATTCACCAGGATGCTGCTGGGATTAGAGAGGGTGCAGAGGAGATTCACCAGGATGCTGCCTGGATTAGAGAGGGTACAGAGGAGACTCACCAGGATGCTGTCCGGATTAGAGAGGGTGCAGTGGAGATTCACCAGGATGCTGCCTGGATTAGAGAGGATGCAGAGGGAGATTCACCAGGACGCTGCCTGGATTAGAGAGGGTGCAGAGGAGATTCACCAGGACGCTGCCTGGATTAGAGAGGGTGCAGAGGAGATTCACCAGGATGCTGCCGGGATTAGAGAGGGTGCAGAGGAGATTCACCAGGATGCTGCCTGGATTAGAGAGGGTGCAGAGGGAGATTCACCAGGATGCTGCCTGGATTAGAGAGGGTGCAGAGGAGATTCACCAGGATGCTGCCTGGATTAGAGAGGGTGCAGAGGAGATTCACCAGGATGCTGCCGGGATTAGAGAGGGTGCAGAGGAGATTCACCAGGATGCTGCCTGGATTAGAGAGGGTGCAGAGGGAGATTCACCAGGATGCTGCCTGGATTAGAGAGGGTGCAGAGGAGATTCACCAGGATGCTGCCTGGATTAGAGAGGGTGCAGAGGAGATTCACCAGGATGCTGCCTGGATTAGAGACGGTGCAGAGGAGATTCACCAGGATGCTGCCGGGATTAGAGAGGGTGCAGAGGAGTTTCACCAGGATGCTGCCGGGATTAGAGAGGGTGCAGAGGGAGAATCACCAGGATGCTGCCGGGATTAGAGAGGGTGCAGAGGAGATTCACCAGGATGCTGCCGGGATTAGAGAGGGTGCAGAGGGAGATTCACCAGGATGCTGACTGGATTAGAGAGGGTGCAGAGGAGATTCACCGGGATGCTGCCGGGATTAGAGAGGGTGCAGAGGGAGATTCACCAGGATGCTGCCTGGATTAGAGAGGGTGCAGAGGAGACTCACCAGGATGCTGTCTGGATTAGAGAGGGTGCAGAGGAGATTCACCAGGATGCTGCTGGGATTAGAGAGGGTGCAGAGGAGATTCACCAGGATGCTGCCTGGATTAGAGAGGGTGCAGAGGAGACTCACCAGGATGCTGCCTGGATTAGAGAGGGTGCTGAGGAGATTCACCAGGATGCTATCCGGATTAGAGAGGGTGCAGAGGAGTTTCACCAGGATGCTGCCGGGATTAGAGAGGGCGCAGAGGAGATTCACCAGGATGCTGTCCGGATTAGAGAGGGTGCAGAGGAGATTCACCAGGATGCTGCCTGGATTAGAGAGGGTGCAGAGGAGATTCACCAGGATGCTGTCTGGATTAGAGAGGGTGCAGAGGAGATTCACCAGGATGCTGCTGGGATTAGAGAGGGTGCAGAGGAGATTCACCAGGATGCTGCCTGGATTAGAGAGGGTACAGAGGAGACTCACCAGGATGCTGTCCGGATTAGAGAGGGTGCAGTGGAGATTCACCAGGATGCTGCCTGGATTAGAGAGGATGCAGAGGAGATTCACCAGGACGCTGCCTGGATTAGAGAGGGTGCAGAGGAGATTCACCAGGATGCTGTCTGGATTAGAGAGGATGCAGAGGGAGATTCACCAGGACGCTGCCTGGATTAGAGAGGATGCAGAGGGAGATTCACCAGGACGCTGCCTGGATTAGAGAGGGTGCAGAGGGAGATTCACCAGGACGCTGCCTGGATTAGAGAGGGTGCAGAGGAGATTCACCAGGACGCTGCCTGGATTAGAGAGGTGCAGTGGAGATTCACCAGGATGCTGTCTGGATTAGAGAGGGTGCAGAGGAGTTTCACCAGGATGCTGCCGGGATTAGAGAGGGCGCAGAGGGATATTCACCAGGATGCTGCCGTGATTAGAGAGGGTGCAGAGGAGATTCACCAGGATGCTGCCGGGATTAGAGAGGGTGCAGAGGAGATTCACCAGGATGCTGCCGGGATTAGAGAGGGTGCAGAGGAGATTCACCAGGATGCTGCCGGGATTAGAGAGGGTGCAGAGGAGATTCACCAGGATGCTGCCGGGATTAGAGAGGGTGCAGAGGGAGATTCACCAGGATGCTGCCGGGATTAGAGAGGGTGCAGAGGAGATTCACCAGGATACTGTCGGGATTAGAGAGGGTGCAGAGGAGATTCACCAGGATGCTGCCGGGATTAGAGCGGGTGCAGAGGGAGATTCACCAGGATGCTGCCGGGATTAGAGAGGGTGCAGAGGAGATTCACCAGGATGCTGCCTGGATTAGAGAGGGTGCAGAGGAGATTCACCAGGATGCTGCCTGGATCAGAGAGTGTGCAGAGGAGACTCACCAGGATGCTGCCTGGATTAGAGAGGGTGCAGAGGAGATTCACCAGGATGCTGCCGGGATTAGAGAGGGTGCAGAGGAGATTCACCAGGATGCTGCCTGGATTAGAGAGGGTGCAGAGGAGATTCACCAGGATGCTGCCGGGATTAGAGAGGGTGCAGAGGAGATTCACCAGGATGCTGCCTGGATTAGAGAGGGTGCAGAGGGAGATTCACCAGGATGCTGCCTGGATTAGAGAGGGTGCAGAGGAGATTCACCAGGATGCTGCCTGGATTAGAGAGGGTGCAGAGGAGATTCACCAGGATGCTGCCGGGATTAGAGAGGGTGCAGAGGAGATTCACCAGGATGCTGCCTGGATTAGAGAGGGTGCAGAGGGAGATTCACCAGGATGCTGCCTGGATTAGAGAGGGTGCAGAGGAGATTCACCAGGATGCTGCCTGGATTAGAGAGGGTGCAGAGGAGATTCACCAGGATGCTGCCTGGATTAGAGAGGGTGCAGAGGAGATTCACCAGGATGCTGCCGGGATTAGAGGGTGCAGAGGAGATTCACCAGGATGCTGCCTGGATTAGAGAGGGTGCAGAGGGAGATTCACCAGGATGCTGCCGGGATTAGAGAGGGTGCAGAGGAGATTCACCAGGATGCTGCCGGGATTAGAGAGGGTGCAGAGGAGATTCACCAGGATGCTGCTTGGATTAGAGAGGGTGCAGACGAGATTCACCAGGATGCTGCCTGGATTAGAGAGGGTGCAGAGGAGATTCACCAGGATGCTGCCTGGATTAGAGAGGGTGCAGAGGAAATTCACCAGGATGCTGCCGGGATTAGAGAGGGTGCAGAGGAGATTCACCAGGATGCTGCCGGGATTAGAGAGCATGTCTTATGAGAATAGGTTGAGCGAGCTGGGGCTTTTCTCTTTGGAGCAAAGGAGGATGAGAGGTGACTTGATAGAGGTGAACAAGATGTGACTGCCCTTCCACATGTGCCGTTGTGGATTTGCTGATAAGAGGCATGGATAGAGTGGTCAGTCAGAGATTCTTTTCCCAGGGCAGAATAGGGGCACAATTTAAAGATGTTTGGAGGAAAGTTTGAAAAGGAGGATGTCAGAGGTAGGTACTTTTTACTCTGGGTCATAGACCACGCTGCCAGGAGTGGTGGCAAAGACATTTAGGGACATTTAAATCACCCTTAGATAGGCAACACGGATGATAGAAAAATTGCGGGTTATCTAGGAGGGATCTCCAAGAGGACCTCAACCTTGTCGTAGGGTTTGGAGGCTTGCGTCCCTCAGTGACCTAGATGCCAATGGCCGGAGTCAGGGCTTTGTGCTTTGGCCCTTGGTAGGGTCACCCACGCCAAACAGGTCAAAGGGTAAAGGTCAGACTAAGAGAGGTCCACCGGCCCTCCAGGTTCAGGGCCGACAACCCTGAAAGGTCAGACAAAACTGTTACGGAAACAGCAATGAAGACTCCTTCCACATCTAGAGAAGAACATGAGATACGGGAGCAGGAGTCGGCCATTCGGCCCGTCGAGCCTATTCCGCCATTCAATAAGATCATGGCTGATCTGGCCACGGACTCATCTCCACCTACCTGCCTTTTCCCCATAACCCTTAATTCCCCGACTCTGCAAAAATCTATCCAACCGTGTCTTAAGTATATTTACTGAGGCAGCCTCCACTGCTTCACCGGGCAGAGAATTCCACAGATTCATCACCCTCTGGGAAAAGCAGTTCCTCCTCATCTCCGTCCTAAATCTACTCCCCCGAATCTTGAGGCTTTGTCCCCTAGTTCTAGTCTCACCTCCCAGTGGAAACAACTTTCCTGCCTCTATCTTATCTATCCCTTTCATAATTTTGTATGTTTCCAGAAGCTCTGAGTGTGACGGTGTTCCTGAGTCTCGAGCCGGGACTGGTGTGACTGACGGTGGTGAAAACCGAGAGGAAGCTACGGACACGATGAAGGAAGCCCTGAACAGCGCCAGAGATGGAGGACCCTCACTGCTGCCCGAAACGCCAGCGGTGAAATGGGAAGTGGAGCGATGGAGGAGGGAAGGGTTAGGTTGATTTTAGAGAAGGTTAATGGGTCAGCACGCGATTGTGGGCTGAACAGCCTGTTCTAACATTCCAGGCACGGCCTTACCTATATCCTCCACACTTGAAGCAAGGTTTCATGGAATGTGGAACAGTGCAGCCCAGCAACAGGCCCTTTGGCCCACAATGTCGTGCTGAATTAGGCAAACTAGTTATGCCCAGAACCATCTGCCGGCCAGCAATGCATTTGGGTGGGCAGCGGGAAAACTCTCCCTCTTGCGCTTGTGAATCTCATCACCGGAGATTCAGTGACGTTCGAGCTTTGTTCTGGCCCATGTCTTCATCATCCTGGTCCAGCAGTTGTCTTCACTGGGATCTTCCTCCCCCTTACGTCCATTTTAAAGTCAGTGTTATGACTGCGTCAGACTGGTGGGATTATTGTTTGAGCTTGGGGGGGGGGGGGCGGGTTTGTTTGTAGGGAACGAGTTTGAGGGATGTGGGCCAAAGTTTGTGGGGGATGTGGAGGGAAGGGTTAGAAATAGGGATAGTGTTGGGGGGGGGAATGGAGGTGCTAGGAGTGGGGTGGAACCTGGCAGAGAGGGGGTGGGGAAGCAGGCGGAGAGGGCGGAAGGAGCTGGGCGAGAAGGGAGAAGGGGAGTGGCTGGGAGAGGGAACCCTGGCAGGGAGAGAGGTGTGTGGGTTTGTCGGGGTGTGGGCGTTAGGGTTAGGGGTAGGGCTGTGCTTTAAGCCTCCTCCTCCTCCATCCCCTCCATCTCATCCTACACGATTGCCTCCAGTACTGGACATTTGACCCCGGGGAAACAACAGTGAGTATGTCTCTCGTGACCGGGGCAGGACGGTGACATTGAACTATGGCTGGGCCAGCGGCCCAGGTTTAATTCCACCACTGCTGGGAAGGAATTTGTACATTCTTTTAGCAACCGCACGGGGGATTCCTTCCAAAGGCGTGCAAGTGTTTAGGTTAATTGGTCACGTGGGCGGTGCAGACTCGTTGGACTGGAAGGGCCTGTACTTCAAAAATAAGTATTCTAGGCGTGGCCTCGCCTAAATCCTGCACACTCGTAGCAAGGCTTGTTAGAACAGTACAGGCCCTTCGGCCCACAATGCTGTGCTGAGTTAATCAAATTAACCATGCCTAACCCTTTCTGCCTGGTTGAGGTCCACATTGCCCCAAACACCACACTCAATGCCTGTCTAAGAGTCTCTTAATTGCTTCTATCCTCTCTACCCCCTCCACCACCACCCCAGAGGCACATTTTAGATCCACCACTCTGTGTAAAAAAATAACTTGCCCCACTCACCCCCTTTGAACTCCCCTCTCCCTCTCTCCTTGTATGCCTTCCCTTATATCTTTTGACCCCTGGGGTTACGACACCAGTTTTCTATCCTCATCTTGGAATCGGTCGTCTTTTCAAAACGCTCTGAATAAGTTTTTAGCAAGGATGAATTTGTAGTTTTACTAACACACAATTTGTCTAGAAACATAGAAAACCTACAGCACAATACAGGCCCTTCGGCCCACAAAGTCGTGCTGAACATGTCCCTACCCCAGAAATGACTAGGCTTACCTATAGCCCTCTATTTTACTAAGCTCCACGCACCTATCTAAAAGCCTCTAAAAAGACCCTGTTGTGTCCGCCTCCACCACCGTTGCCGGCAGTATTTTAACTCGCATTTTACACAAGATGCGGTGTTAGACTCCACCTGGCAAAGCAATATTACAATTACTTAACGGTTTGTCGTCTTTCGTTGGCTCAGTGGTTAGAGGCACACAATGCCTCTGTGCCTGCTAATTGGCCCTTCCTTATCTCAGGAGTTGTGGCCTTAAGAATATAAAAGTGTCAGTTTCTGCAAAAGAATCGCCACCTTGTCTTTGTTCTCAGTGACTTGCTGTTGCCTCACTCCTCGGTTAGTTCTCTTCAGCTTCATGTGTTTTGAACCTGGTTATTGTTTTAAGTTTAAAATAAATAATCATAAGGTAACAAGTTTTCAACTCATTCTGGGACCCTGAAAAGAGCCTGTGGATCAAAAAAAATCATCAGGTCCAACATCCGTCCGTGATCTTATAAACCTCTATAAGAACTCCCCTCTCCCTCTGCCGCTCAGAGAAAACAACACTCGTTCGTCCGGCCGCTCCTCATACTCGTGCTCTCTAATCCAGGCAACATCCCTGGTGAACCTCTTTCTATTTAGATAGATAGATATTTAGATAGATAGATACTTTATTCATCCCCATGGGGAAATTCAACTTTTTTTCCAATGTCCCATACACTTGCTGTAGCAAAACTAATTACATACAATACTTAACTCAGTAAAAAAAAATATGATATGCATCTAAATCACCGTCTCAAAAAGCATTAATAGCTTTTAAAAAGTTCTTAAGTCCTGGAGGTAGAATTGTAAAGCCTAATGGCATTGGGGAGTATTGACCTCTTCATCCTGTCTGAGGAGCATTGCATTGATAGTAACCTGTCACTGAAACTGCTTCTCTGTCTCTGGATGGTGCTATGTAGAGGATGTTCAGAGTTATCCATAATTGACCGTAGCCTACTCAGCGCCCTTCGCTCAGCTACCGATGTTAAACTCTCCAGTCCTTTGCCCACGACAGAGCCCGCCTTCCTTACCAGCTTATTAAGACGTGAGGCGTCCCTCTTCTTAATGCTTCCTCCCCAACACGCCACCACAAAGAAGAGGGCGCTCTCCACAACTGACCTATAGAACATCTTCAGCATCTCACTGCAGACATTGAATGACGCCAACCTTCTTAGGAAGTACATTCGACTCTGTGCCTTCCTGCACAAGGCATCTGTGTTGGCAGTCCAGTCAAGCTTCTCGTCTAACTGTACTCCCAGATACTTGTAGGTCTTAACCTGCTCCACACGTTCTCCATTAATGATCACTGGCTCCATATGAGGCCTAGACCTCCTAAAGTCCACCACCATCTCCTTGGTCTTGGTGATATTGAGACGCAGGTAGTTTGAGTTGCACCATATCACAAAGTCCTGTATCAGTTTCCTATACTCCTCCTCCTGTCCATTCCTGACACACCCCACTACTGCCCATTACACCACCAGAGTTTCTCAGCGATATTCTCCGGCGGTATTCGAGGCTTCCTTCGTTGTGTCAGCAGCTTCCTCTCGGATTTCACTCCTGTCAGTCATGCAAATCCCGGGCGGAGACTCGGATGTAGAAGGATCCCTCGTTGCTGTTTCCGTAACAGTTTTGTTTGACCCATCAAGGAGCTGAACCCCCCAAATTTGGGAGGGCCAGTGACTCTTAGCCTGGCCTCTACCCTTTGACCTGTTTGGCATGGGTGACCCTACCAAAGCACAAGGCCCTGACTCCAGCCCGCACAGCTCCCCTGGTCACTGAGGCACGCAAGCCTCCAAACCCTACGACAGGTTGAACCTCCTCTGCACCCTCTCCAAAGCCTCAACATCCTTCCTACTGTACAATGTCCTGTGTATGTTACTAAAAAGGGCTTCTGTGGTTTGTTACGAGTAGGAATGCTTCTTTGTCTGTTAAAAGTTTCTCTTGCCGTTGTTTCGCTTTAGAATGGCTGATATGGTAATTGTATTCACTTGTTAATCAATGGGGAATGTTATTGTGTTTTGTGAGGCTGGGAACTTGGGGGAGGGGTTGCGCGGGCTTGGGGAGTCCGGAGGGAGACGCCGAGGAAGGAGGACGTGCGCTCGGGAGACCACCGGGGAATCCGAAGTGGGAGTTTCGGGAGGACGACCACCGAGGAGTCCGAAGTGGGAGTTTCGGGAGGACGACCACCAAGGAGTCGAATGGTTCGCTGGATGAGCTCCACCGATGTGCACTAAACTGACTGAACTTCGATAAGTTGGCGCCTTTTGTTTTTTTCCTTGTATGTATATATATATATTGTATTGCCTAATACTCTTTTAATTTTAGTAAACTCTTTAAAGTGTATTTCATAACGGTATTTGTTGTGAGTTTGATACTGCCGGCGGGGGGCGCGAGGCATAAACTCGATTCTCACAGCACCTGCGTGTACGGGAGGTGGGGTTGGTGTGTGGCTGGATCTCTTTTTCCCCTAGACATATACCAGCCTGTTGGGTAAGTGTTACATTACAGTGGGGTCTCCAGAACTGTGTGCGATACTCTAGATGTGTCTGAAACAGAGTTCTATAAAGTTAGACCATAAGACAAAGGTCTTATGGCCCTTCGGCCCATCGAGTCTGCTCCGCCATTTCATCATGAGCTGATCCAATCTCCCCTTTAGTCCCACTTCCCGCCTTCTCACCATAACCTTTGATGCCCTGGCTACTCAGATACCTATCAATCTCTGCCTTAAATACACCCAATGACTTGGCCTCCACTGCCGCCCGTGGCAACAAATTCCACAGATTCACCACCCTCTGGCTAAAAACAATTTCTTCGCATCTCTGTTCCGAATGGGCACCCTTCAATCCTTAAGTCGTGCCTTCTCGTACTAGACTCCCCCATCATGGGAAACAACTTTGCCACATCCACTCTGTCCATGCCTTTCAACATCCAAAATGTTTCTGTGAGGTCCCCCCCTCCATTCTTCTATGTTGCAACATAACCTCTCGACTTGTGAACTCAATGCCTCGACTAATAAAAACAAGCAACTCATAAGCCTTCTGAACCACCCTATCTTACAAGGGGCTGTGAACTTGGATCCCAAGATCTCTCTGTTCAGCAACACCGTTAAGGGTCTTGCCTTGCGTTTGCCCAACCGAGGTGCAACACCTCACATTCGTCTGGGTTAAACTCCATCTGCCATCTCTCTGCCCATGTCCGCAACTGATCCATATCGTGCTGTATCTTTGCCAGTCTTCTACGCTACCCACGGCTCCACCAATCTACAAATCCACCCATCTATATTTTCATCTGGGATAAACTGTTCCCTAACTGTTCACCCACTGAAAAGGCCAGTCACTTGGCCAGGCTCATTACCCAACACCAGGTCCAGTACAGACCCTCCTCTCGCTGGACCGTCCACAGATTGATTTAAGAAACTCTCTTGGACACATACTTCGCCAACTTAACCCCTTACCATAAGAAGGTCCCAGTTTATATTAGGGAAGTTCAACCTCCCCCCCCCCCCCCCCATGACCTATTATAAACAATCTTGTTATTTTTACATATTTCCTTAATCTGATTACGAATGACATGACATTCCAGCACCCACCTTGTGGTTCATGATCTTCCCGTACGTCTCCACCAGTGACTCCGCGTAGAAGGGCGTCTCTCCGAAGAGCAGCTCGTAGACGCAGACGCCCAGCGACCACCAGTCGCACTCGGTGCCGTACTTGCCCTTCCCATCTTCCATGGCCTGGAGGATCTCCGGGGAGATGTAGTCCGGGGTCCCCACCGCCACCGAGGTCTCCACCTGCTCCCGGGGACAAGGACGTAAGCACGGCGGGGAACGGGACCGCGGCAAGGCCACAAGGAGCGGACGGGTCTCTCCGTGGCCACCCACTTCAGTTCGACTTCCCGCCCCGACATGCGAGTCCACCACCTCCAACCTGATGGCCTGAACATCAAGTTCTCCAGCTTCCAATAATTTCTACCCCTTCTTGTTCCAATCCCCACTCTGGCTCCCCTCTCATAACCCTCCCCTTCTCCTCACCTACCTCCCTCTGGGGCCCCTCCTCCTTCCCTTCCTCCCACGGTCCACCCTCCCCTCCAATCAGATTGCTCCTTCTTCAGCCCTTCACCTTTTCCACCTACCACCTCCCAGCTTCTTACTTCATCTACCACCCTACACAACACACCCACCTTCCTCCTCACCCGGTCTCACCTATCGCCTGCCAGTTTGTACTCTTTCCCCTCCCGGCCCACCACCACCTTGTTCTGGGGTCTGCCCCCCACCCCACTTCCCTCCGAGACCTGATGAAGATCTCAATGATGACAAATCGTCAACTGTTTATTTTCCTCCATAGATGCTGCCCGACCTCATGATTCATTTCTTTCTCTTTTTTTCCCCCTCCCTCTCCCTCTGGTCAACTTGATATAACTATATAACGATTACAGCATGGAAACAGGCCATTTTGGCTCTTCTAGTCCGTGCTGAATGCTTACTCTCACCTAGTCCCACCGACCTGCACTCAGCCCATAACCCTCCATTCCCATCCTGTCCATATACCTATCCAATTTTACTTTAAGTGACAATACCGAACCTGCCTCTACCACTTCTACTGGAAGCTCGTTCCACGCAGCTACCACTCTGAGTAAAGAAATTCCCCCTCATGTTACCCCTAAACTGTTGCCCCTTAACTCTCAACTCATATCCTCTTGCCTGAATCTCTCCTACTCTCAATGGAAAAAGCCTATCCACGTCAACTCTATCTATCCCCCTCATAATTTAAATACCTCTATCGTCCCCCCTCAACCTTCTATGCTCCAAAGAATAAAGACCTAATTTGTTCAACCTTTCTCTGTAACTTAGGTGCTGAAACCCAGGTAACATTCTAGTAAATCTTCTCTGTACTCTCTCTATTTTGTTGACACCTTTCCTATAATTCGGTGACCAGAACTGTACACAATACTCCAAATTTGGCCTCACCAATGCCTTGTACAATTTTAACATTACATCCCAACTCCTATACTCAATGCTCTGATTTATAAAGGCCAGCATACCAAAAGCTTTCTTCACCACCCTATCCATGTGAGATTCCACCTTCAGGGTATTATGCACCATTATCCCTAGATCACCCTGTTCTACTGCATTCTTCAGTGCCCTACCATTTACCATGAATGTCCTATTTGGATTAGTCCTACCAAAATGTAGCACCTCACACTTATCAGCATTGAACTCCATCTGCCATCTTTCAGCCCACTCTTCTAACCGGCCTAAATCTCTCTGCAAGCTTTGAAATCCTACTATATTATCCACAATGCCACCTATCTTGGTAGGTGATAGGTATCCTGATAGAGGGAGGAAGTAATTAAGGCTGGACCGAGGGCTGTGCGGTAGGGTAGGGTAGGGTCAGCATAACGCACATCCTCGTACTGTGACGGTTGTTGGCACCGGGCAGAGTTTGGGCAGGTTGGGACTTTATTCCTTGGCATGTTGGAGACTGAGGGGCGACTTTATAGAGCTGTATGAAACCACGACAAGCCTTTTACCCAGGGAACAGAAAAACACAACTTTGGCGAGACAACATTCGGGGTATCGGGCAAAGTTCGGCTCACTCCGCAATACGGAAGACAACGGGAAACTGGAGGGGGTTCAGGAAAGATTTATGAGGATGTCGTCGGGATTGAAGGAGAGGCTGGGATATAGTTCTGGTCAAGCCAAGCCATTTGAACTGCCACCGAGCTTCACCGGGACCCTACTCCTCCAAACCCATCCCATCCACGTCCCTAACCAAACTCCTCTCAACTTGTGTTGGCAGCTCGTTCCGCACCCTCACCGCCCTAGTCACAGAACGTTGAGTGATAATGTCACGGGCCTTAATAAAAATCACAAGGTGAACAGCCAGGGTCCTAAGGGAGGGGAGTGTAAAACCAGAGGGCACAGCTGGGAGGGGGAATTGTTTAAAAGTGACCCAAGGGGCAACTTCTTCACACAGCGGGTGTAGCGGACGGTGACTGAGATGCCCGAGGAAGTGGTTGAGAGGGGTATGATAATGGTCACATGGAAAGGGACGGTTTAGAGCAGTCATGGACCCGACCATTAACCGAGGGGTGTGTGGACCCCAGACTAGGAACCCCTGGTTGAGAGGGGTAGGGGCAAATGGGGGGTACAGGTGGGCACAGCATGGATTAGATGGGCCGAAGGGCTCCAGTACTGGCCCTCATCGAGGCGGGAAAAGGATGACGTTCGGGGAGGAAGGGAAGGAGACCGAAATTTGGGGAAACCTGTCGGATATGAAGGAGGGGATGGCAGGAGAGCGAGGGGGAGGGCATTTGGTCTCGGTGGGTCACAGACCGGGGGCGGGGGGGGGGGTGTTTAAACCCGTTCGGTCGCCGGCGGAGGAAAGGGGGAGACCAGACTCACCGTCCTGTCCTGGCCCAGCTGGAGGCAGGATCCAAAATCGGCGACGCGGATGTGTCCGCTGATGTCGATCAAAACGTTGTCCGGCTTGATGTCTCTGCAAGGGAACCCGGCGGCCGTTAGGACAATGAAACTCTCCCCGCAGCCCAAGGAAATCCAGCCCGGCCGCTGGACGCCATTCAGCCCCTCGAGCTGTGTCTGTTCAATCGAGTCCGAAGGGGCCACCTCCCTTCGCGCCCGCTACCAACAGTAAGCGGACAGTTTGGTCCTTTTGAAATCCAGAGGTGGGGTGGGGAGGTCAGGAGGCATTCCAGATTCCCACTCCTCATGTCTGGGGAAGACTCTCCCAACGTATCATCTCAGAAGATTCCAGAGGCCCCCCTCAGTCGATCCAATCGAAACCTCTATTCACCAAGGCCACAAGTGTGTTTGAGGTGAAAACAGAGGGTTTTATTTGGGGGGGTGGGGTGGGGTTAGGATTCCTGATCCCCGATCCAGAGACACAAAACTGACCAACCAACTGGACACAGAACAGTACAGGCCCTTCGGCCCACAATATTGTGCTGCCCTTTTTTTATCTACAGCAAGATCAATCTAACCCTTCCCTTCCATGTAGCCCCCAATTTTCTTTTCGTCCATGTACCTCTCTAAGAGACTCTTAAACGTCCCTGAAGTACTGCCTCCCCCATCATCCCTGGCAGTGTTTCACACACCCCGTGTGAAAACCTACCTCTGGCATCGCTCCCTTCCCCCAAATCACCTTAAAATTCTGCCCCTTTGTATTCGCCGTTTCCGCTCAATCTAAGTCTCTTATCGTCTCGTCCACATCTATCAAGCCACCTCTCATCCGCCGTCACTCCAAAGAGAAAGGCCCTAGGCCGCTCGATCTCTTCTCTTTAGACATTCTCTCTAACGCACTAAACACTCAGATACATC